>NW_027637252.1:5000-7093 GCF_951216825.1 Electrona antarctica
GGTCACCATGCAAATCCTTGGGTCCAAACGATTGCAAGGAGTTAAAACCGTCTCGACCCTTTTGGGCCATTGAATTCCATGCGTTGAATCACTAGGGTCAACGTTGGTCAACGTGGGTCAACGTGCAACAAGACATATCACACCGCAGGGACAACGCTAAAACCGTCTTGACCCTTTGGTGTGGTTAGGGCTTTTGTTGTCAGCATGGTGATGTGGGGAGATGAACTGCCATGGAAAGCATATGCCATTCCTCTGTTGTCTAGCTACTGTATGTGTACTGTATGTCTTCTCTATCTCTCTCATTTTAACTAAAGTAACGCATACTCCAGTTTTTAGGCGATAACCTATACTCACCGTGGTGGTTGGGGAAACTATACAACATGAAGTCGCGGTGATAAGAGACTCACCACCACCCACCCAAACACATCTCTCATACTAAAACTACAACATGACGTCACTGAAGCATAAGCAATTCACCACCCACTACACCCCAAAACATCTCTCTGTTTTTACTTAGACTACAACATGACATCACTGCAGCCGCGGTGATAAGAGACTCACCGCCCACCCCGAAACATCTCTCTGTTTTTACTAAAATGAAATTGCAACATGACGTCACTGAAGTCATGGTGATAAGCGACTCACCACTCACCCTGGCACATTTCTCTGTTTTTGAGGGGCTCTAGCCCCTCCTATATACACAGGTTTAATGTTTGTCTTTAGTTCAAAGTTTGTTTAGTACGCATTGACAATGAAGGGAAAATGTACGTCATAATGTGTTGTTTACGTCATATTGTCTCTTTATTGTTAATGGCGTTTGTGGCACCGTTTGTTTTACATCACCATTACATCACCTAATCAACATGAGTTAGACTTTAATATATTACCGCCCCTCACTTCACACAGGTGTGATTTTTTACCGCAGTACACCTAAAGACTGGAGTATGCGTCCCCCTTTATCCTTCCATTTTCCTCATTCCCTGCCTGCCTGCCTGTCTGTCTGCCATCTTTTTTCTGCCCTGGCAGCTGGAGCCGATACAGGGAACCTGGTTTTGAACCAAGGACCTGCTAAGCATCAAGCTGCCTGCTCCCCCCCCCCCCCCCCCTCCCCCCATCCCTGACGGACGTGTTGATTTGACAGGCCGTGGACGGTTAAAGTGAAAGTTATGTATACAAGTTAATTAAACTGTTTTTATGTGGAGGGGTCAGAGACATTAACAGGTCCCAGTGCAGGGTGTCAATCTCTCTCTCTCTCTCTCTCTCTCTCTCTCTCCACCTCGCAAGCTTTTAACCTCCTCTCTCATTTCTCTAATGACTGCCAGGTGTGTCTGTGTGTGAGTGCATGCCATGCCATGCGTGCGTGCATGTACTGCATGTGTGTGTGTGTGCGTGCGTATGTGTTTCCTCCCCCTCGCCAAGTGGGATGCAGATAGCTCTATTTGTGAAAAGTGTCTTGTGTGTGTTTCAATTTGGCTCGGGGTCTTTGACGCTGGGAGTTTCGGGGCCCGCGTTTCAAATAGCTCTCATTTTTTGACATTGTGTGCCACGCCGATGGCCTGCAGTTCATTTGAAACGTGTGCGTGTGTGGTCCTCGGTTTCCTCTCAAGTACTGCTGCGTACAGGAACCCTGCTGCCTTTGGTGAAGACGTACAAGTTCTCACAAAATGGTTTCAAGAGAACTGTATAACATTTAACCTATGTTAGGTTAAATTAATACAATACGTTTTGGCTGTGTACAAAACCTATCCTAATTCAGATGGATGGATGCTGTTCAAAGTGGTCAAGGTGGTAGCTATTCTCCCTCAGCCTATTAGCTTATTTTAAGAACGAACAAAAGTTCTTTCTTTCTTTCTTTATTACCTTTGCATGTAGGCCAGGCGTGCGCATGTACTGTATGCGCACGCATGTAACCAGTACTTTATTTAAAAAATAATATTAATACAAAAGCGGTCCCCCCGGTAGCCAGGGTGTAATTTGAACACGGTTTGATACGATACGATGCCTTGTGGTGGTGTTTTTTTAACAGACCAGAGTAGCCTTGAACCTCCACTCAGAAAATCAATGAACGCGTGCAAGACTCCATTTGGATTAAA
>NW_027637251.1:0-36386 GCF_951216825.1 Electrona antarctica
TCCTCTCTCTCTCTCTCTCTCTCTCTCTCTCTCTCTCTCTCTCTCTCTCATCTCTCTCTCTCTCTCTCTCTCTCTCTCTCTCTCTCTCTCTCTCTCTCTCTCTCTCTCTCTCTCTCTCTCTCTCTCTCATCTCTCTCTCTCTCTCTCCTCTCTCTCTCCTCTCTCTCTCTCTCTCTCTCTCTCTCGCTAGACTAAATTGCTGGACAGATAATTCACCATAATTCTCCATGGTGAACATCACCAGGACACTTTCCACAGTGCACCAATCCCCACCAAACTGGCTAGTTTCCATGGAAACTTAGCACTTAATGACCGATAACAGAGAATGGCCTGAAAAAAGAGGCAGAGGAGAGAGGGAGGGCAAGAGAGATAGAGACAGAGAGATAGACGGAGACAGACGGAGATAGAGACAGAGAGAGATAAAGACAGAGAGAGACAGAGAGATAGACAGAGACAGACGGAGATAGAGACAGACGGAGATAGAGACAGACGGAGATAGAGACAGACGGAGATAGAGACAGAGAGAGAAACAGAGAGACGAAGAGAGAAACAGAGAGATAGACAGAGACAGACGGAGATAGAGACAGGCGGAGATAGAGACAGAGAGAGACAGAGAGATAGACAGAGACAGACGGAGATAGAGACAGGCGGAGATAGAGACAGATAGAGACAGAGAGATAGACGGAGACAGACGGAGATAGAGACAGATGGAGATTAAAGACAGAGAGAGATAAAGAGACAGAGTCAGACAGAGAGAGAAACAGAGAGACGAAGAGATAGACAGAGACAGACGGAGATAGAGACAGACGGAGATAGAGACAGACGGAGATAGAGACAGAGAGAGAAACAGAGAGACGAAGAGAGAAACAGAGAGACGAAGAGAGAAACAGCAAGACCAAGAGAGAGACAGAGAAAGACATCTTGTTTAACAAAGAAAGGCAATTTAGTATCAGAGGACAGTGTGAAGCCCTATTATGTCGTCAGTGTAAATGATCATTAATTTCCCTCTGTCCAGCTGGGCCAGATTAATGCCTATCTATTGTCTACAATGCAGACAGGCTTAAACACAACACTGAACGCCATTGGCAACACTATGCAAAAAAATCACACCCGTGTGAACTGAGTGGTGTAAGGTTTTATATAGCATGATCAGCTGTAGTCTGACGTAATAAGGTATTATATAGCCTGATCAGCTCTGATCTGACGTAATGAAATCACACCCGGATGTGATTTCACAACTGGCTTTTTTTGTGCAGAGAAAATGACCACGGTTGCTACGGTCATCCAGTTCACCCGGGTGTGATTTAATTACGTCAGAAATTATTTTGAACATAGCAACCATGGTCATTTTTTTATGCACACAAAAGCCAGTTGTAGGAGTGGTTTACACCACTCAAAAACACACTACAGTATGTGGGGACAGGCCTCCATTCTCTATGTGGGGACAGGCCTCCATTCTCTATGTGGGGACAGGCCTCCATTCTCTATGTGGGGACAGGCCTCCATTCTCTATGTGGGGACAGGCCTCCATTCTCTATGTGGGGACAGGCCTCCATTCTCTATGTGGGGACAGGCCTCCATTCTCTATGTGGGGACAGGCCTCCATTCTCTATGTGGGGACAGGCCTCCATTCTCTATGTGGGGACAGGCCTCCATTCTCTATGTGGGGACAGGCCTCCATTCTCTATGTGGGGACAGGCCTTCATTCTCTATGTGGGGACAGGCCTCCATTCTCTATGTGGGGACAGGCCTTCATTCTCTATGTGGGGACAGGCCTCCATTCTCTATGTGGGGACAGGCCTCCATTCTAACTCTATGTGGGGACAGGCCTTCATTCTCTATGTGGGGACAGGCCTCCATTCTCTATGTGGGGACAGGCCTTCATTCTCTATGTGGGGACAGGCCTCCATTCTCTATGTGGAGACAGGCCTCCATTCTCTATGTGGGGACAGGCCTTCATTCTCTATGTGGGGACAGGCCTCCATTCTCTATGTGGGGACAGGCCTCCATTCTCTATGTGGGGACAGGCCTCCATTCTCTATGTGGGGACAGGCCTCCATTCTCTATGTGGGGACAGGCCTCCATTCTCTATGTGGGGACAGGCCTCCATTCTCTATGTGGAGACAGGCCTCCATTCTCTATGTGGGGACAGGCCTTCATTCTCTATGTGGGGACAGGCCTTCATTCTCTATGTGGGGACAGGCCTCCATTCTCTATGTGGGGACAGGCCTCCATTCTAACTCTATGTGGGGACAGGCCTCCATTCTAACTCTATGTGGGGACAGGCCTCCATTCTCTATGTGGGGACAGGCCTCCATTCTCTATGTGGGGACAGGCCTTCATTCTCTATGTGGGGACAGGCCTCCATTCTCTATGTGGGGACAGGCCTCCATTCTAACTCTATGTGGGGACAGGCCTTCATTCTCTATGTGGGGACAGGCCTCCATTCTCTATGTGGGGACAGGCCTCCATTCTCTATGTGGGGACAGGCCTTCATTCTCTATGTGGGGACAGGCCTCCATTCTCTATGTGGGGACAGGCCTCCATTCTAACTCTATGTGGGGACAGGCCTTCATTCTCTATGTGGGGACAGGCCTCCATTCTCTATGTGGGGACAGGCCTTCATTCTCTATGTGGGGACAGGCCTCCATTCTCTATGTGGAGACAGGCCTCCATTCTCTATGTGGGGACAGGCCTTCATTCTCTATGTGGGGACAGGCCTCCATTCTCTATGTGGGGACAGGCCTCCATTCTCTATGTGGGGACAGGCCTCCATTCTCTATGTGGGGACAGGCCTCCATTCTCTATGTGGGGACAGGCCTCCATTCTCTATGTGGGGACAGGCCTCCATTCTCTATGTGGGGACAGGCCTCCATTCTCTATGTGGGGACAGGCCTCCATTCTCTATGTGGGGACAGGCCTCCATTATCTATGTGGGGACAGGCCTTCATTCTCTATGTGGGGACAGGCCTCCATTATCTATGTGGGGACAGGCCTTCATTCTCTATGTGGGGACAGGCCTCCATTCTCTATGTGGGGACAGGCCTCCATTATCTATGTGGGGACAGGCCTCCATTCTCTATGTGGGGACAGGCCTCCATTCTCTATGTGGGGACAGGCCTCCATTCTCTATGTGGGGACAGGCCTTCATTCTCTATGTGGGGACAGGCCTCCATTCTCTATGTGGGGACAGGCCTCCATTCTAACTCTATGTGGGGACAGGCCTCCATTCTCTATGTAGGGACAGGCCTTCATTCTCTATGTGGGGACAGGCCTCCATTCTCTATGTGGGGACAGGCCTTCATTCTCTATGTGGGGACAGGCCTTCATTATCTATGTGGGGACAGGCCTTCATTCTCTATGTGGGGACAGGCCTCCATTCTCTATGTGGGGACAGGCCTTCATTCTCTATGTGGGGACAGGCCTCCATTCTCTATGTGGGGACAGGCCTCCATTCTCTATGTGGGGACAGGCCTCCATTCTCTATGTGGGGACAGGCCTCCATTCTCTATGTGGGGACAGGCCTCCATTCCGAAAACCCACCATTCCGAAACATCGCCATTCCGAAATGTCTTTTTCGGAATGGTGGTGTTTTTTAAGCACCACCATTCCCTCCCTGCTATGTATGTATGTATGTATGTATGTATGTGTGTGTGTGTGTGTGTGTGTGTGTGTGTGTGTGTGTGTGTGTGTGTGTGTGTGTGTGTGTGTGTGTGTGTGTGTGTGTGTGTGTGTGTGTGTGTGTGTGTGTGTGTGTATGTATGTATGTACAGTATGTATGTATGTATGTATGTATGTATGTATGTATGTATGTATGTATGTATGTGTGTGTGTGTATGTGTGTGTGTGTGTGTGTGTGTGTGTGTGTGTGTGTGTGTGTGTGTGTGTGTGTGTGTGTGTGTGTGTGTATGTATGTCTGTCTGTCTAATGCTGCATTCACATGGAATCAGGCAAGCCGCAGACGGCAAACGTACTTCATGTTACTGGATGGGAGCAGGACTGTAAACGGAACAGGACGGCACAGCAGCCCGGCAGCCAGAACCGGCGACGGTAACGGCATCAATGTTAAAATATTTAATCTTTTTGCCGTGCCGTCCAGCAGGTTCTACCGCTTTCCTGATTCCATGTGAATGCAGCATAAGTACGTATGAACGGTATACTGAATGAGAGCTGGGCGAGCCATAGCTGAATGGCGCCTGGGAAACAGCTGTCAAGGTGTCCAAAAGCAAGCTAAGCCCCTCCCCAAACTGCTATGGTCCAATCAATGCTAAGCATACCATGGGTTAGACCAGGGGTTCTCAAACCGTGGGTCGCGACCCCTCGGGGGGTCGCCAAATTATTTTAGGGGGTCCCCAAATTATTTTCAATAAAAAAAAAATTATTTTCACGATTTTTCAAAAATAGCAGACCTACAAGTTCATAGCGCGCCACTCGGTGGCGCGCTATGAGCTTGTAGATCTGCTATTTTTCAATAGCTAAATTATAACATAATGCTTAAAACACCAAAAGGGGTTCCCGCCCAAAATGGTTTAAGGTTATTGTAGCAGTCAATTTATATTGGGGGTCGGGAGGGGGCGGGGCGAGGGTCCCGATACGTTGCCAAAGCATTTTCGGGGGTCCCCGGCCAAAAACGTTGAGAACCCCTGGGTTAGACAAACCTCTCCACCAATAGTTTTCCTATATGATAAAACATTGTTTGCACCGTGCAAACCAGAGCAACCTCCACAACCACACCAACTTTGAGAAAAGAGGACAGAAATGGAAAGCAATGAATTTAAGCAGTGTGTCACATTGCAATAATGAAAACCAGAAGCATATCTCGCAATCTATAACAGAAATTCAGTTTTTGGTCACTGAAGCCCCATATACGTAGCCGGTTGTGCGATGACCTACATGCTCGATGCGATGATCTACATGCTCACAGCATGTTTGTATCTCGATGCCCAAAATAGGGATGACAGTTTTGGAAGTATTTAAGCATTTATCCCTCTCCGTATGCTCTGTATGTTCAGACAAGTTTCCCAATTCTGGAAGTGAGCCGCTGACAAAAAGCTCACCTCTCTAACCTTCAGGCTAAATTTGAACTGCCTGAGGGGTCCTAATCTATTTTTCCATTCTTGTGTATAAATGCCCTGCAGACTGTGATATTTGACATTTAACCCATTCAGCTTGTAGGTCTGCTATTTTTGAAAAATCTTGAAAATGTGGGACAAATCTTTGAATATAATATTCTTTCAGAAGACTTTTTTTTTATTTCGACGTCAGACCTAAATGGGTTAACAGCACAGTGTTAACACAGTTAACAGTGTGTGCAACATATTTCTCATAAGTCCCTCAGCCCACCTTCAGCAACATGTTCCCTGTAGGCTGTAACTCCCTCTAGCCCACCTTGAACACGTCACGCCTATGGCAGGTCAGCCATAGCTGTGCTATGGAGGTCGAAGGGAAGAGAAAGTCCCCCGCGACGGCTCACCATATAACCCGCTGCAGCTGCTCTGTGCGCCTCTGTTGCCCCGCCGGGAGTCTGTGTGTGTCCGTCCTTCCGTCCGTCCGTTACCAGCTAATCTCCGGCACCGTTAACCCGGTCGATGCCAAACTTTGCACACACACTCCCTGGATGCCAACGATGAACCTCTGCCCCGCATTTTCCAGAACGGCCTGTTATAGCGCCACCATGAGGCAGCTTTTCTAATTTTTTACCTAAAACTGCACCGATCGGCGTGAAATGTTGCATGCACACTCCCTAGAGGCCAAGGACAAACCTTTGACCTGCATTTTCCGCATCTGCCTTTTATAGCGCCACCAGGAGGCCGACTTTTGTAAAACACATTTTTTGATATTACTCCTCCAGATTCTGTCCAAAAATCTCACAAATCGTTACACAGTATCTCTATGGTCATGTGCTCAAGTCGGATCTGTCCGATATTTCATATTCCATCCTAATTGGCTATAATTGGCTTTCACAGTTTGCAAGATTGCCCCGTTTTTAACAAAAGCCTCAAATCATGAACGCAGCATGCAATTTACGTGAAATCTTTCACACATTTTCTTACTAGGCTGAGGAATATATCCCACCCTTTTCACATTGGCCTGTTATAGCGCCACCAACAGGTTGATTTTTGCAAAACACATTTTTGGAACAATGCCTCAAATCATCCAATTGCCATCAAAGGCAAACATGTTTATATTACTCCTAAACATTTTGCCAAACATCTCACACAGTCCTATCCTCCTGGTGGAGACCTGTGCCCAGAAGGGCACTTTTTCTAGTTCTACAGCCTGAAATGGCCTGGTTTCAGCGGTAAGTAACTAAGTTTAGGCCTATGCTTTTTTTCTTGTTTCTTTTTTAACTTTTTTACTTTGCTTGAGAATGTCTGTTTTTCTCTGAACATCTCAGAGTGAAATATTGTAAATTTTTCTCTGCAACAATTTAGGCATTAATGTAGTTGCCGTGCAGATATTACAAACTATTTTAACTATTTTAAACTTAGGCTATTCAAAAATGGCAGAACATTTGAGTACTTTCATTTTTTTGTACTGTAACTCAAGTAAAGGTTTGAATACCATTAATACAGGCATAATGACTCTCATCAGGAACAACACAGTGTTGTTTGGTTTCTAAAAGGCTGCAATTTCACACCAACGATAATTTACAAAAACATTGTATGTCCAAAACATAGCCGATCTATGCATTGGAATGGACACGCATTGTAAGCTTGTAGATCTGCTATTTTCACTTATTTTGCGCGACACTCTTGTATGATGAAATAGTGAATTAATTTAGGAAAAAATATAAAAAGTTGAAATGTGGAGATAGGAGGTTTCTGCATGACAGTGACGATGAACAAAAAGCAAACAATTACAGCCATTTAACACAAACACAAACAAAAAACATGGTGTTGTGCGGATCGGCTCAATTATTGAAAACACAGATACGGCAGAAAGACAGAAGACTGTTTGGTCCTCAGCACTTAAAGTGAGGAGGAAGTTTGGTCACACAAATAAAGTGATAAAAAGCACAGCAACGTAGAATGCCTGCAAGACCCAGATTAAAAACCGTCTTAACTCATTCGCCGCCGAGATCATCTTTTGACGCCTTTACCTAATGTGGCTTTCGCCTTTATTTTATATTTTTTATGGAGGGACAGACAGTAGGCTGACAGGAAAATGGGGAGAGAGATGGGGGGAATACATGCAGTAAAGGCCGTCAGGATCGGGAGTCGAACCCGCGGCACACTGCCAGACTGGATTACCAGCCAAGGTGCCTGGACCGCTGAGCCACGGCCCAGGCGCAAAGATCGTATTTTGACACTTTTTAAAATATATGTATTGATTACGGTTCACAACTCTGTTCTGCTAGCGCCTGTAACACCGGTTTAATGAACAAGTTTTTCGAATCCTAATATCTCGTATTTTTCTTCCAGGCTGCGTTCTTGATCAAAACAAGCTTGATTTGTGGCTCATTTCTGTAAATGATATGATCGGTGGTTACAAAATGTATGTTTTGGGTGAATTGAATAACATTCGTGGGACCCGTTACATAGCGATTATTCACTTCCCGTTTCTAAGTGAGACGATTAACATTGGAGTGAATGGTGCCGTTCTGCGAGTGTCAATTCGCTGTCGGCGGCGAATGAGGTGCACGGCTCAACAATATCATGAAACTGATGTTCATGATATCTCCTTTTCAGGGGTCTTTCAGGTCACTGTGCCTTTTCTGAGCAACTTTCTAATATAGCGATTCCCCAAATGGTGGCCCACTGGTGGGCCAGGACATTGCAAAACACTCACATTGTAATCATAATATCGTTGCTGGTGGGCTGAAAAATCTCCATATTCAAACCTTTTGTGTTTTTGTAAATGAATGCCCTACTTGATCATACTACAGCGTCACACAAAAGCATCAAACGTAGAAGATCTACAAGCTACAAAAAGCTAAAAAGTGGCAAGGCAATAAATAAATGTTTTCATCCTCAAAAGGTTTTGTGAGTGTGCCTTTTCTGTTTATTCTTCACTGTAATGCCTTTTGCACCTGGCTCTATCTTTGGTGAGTCTTGAATCGGGACGCAGACGTTTCTATTTCTATTTTTATTGATAACAGAATAGCTATGTTAGACACCAAACCTGTTTAAGTATAACAAACGCGTGGTAAATAACTGTCCGCAATGGATATCTAGGGCTGATAGCAGCAACTGTAAGTACTGTACTACGTATTTTATGCTTTCAGCTGCTTTTGTTGGCGTGACAATCCCGAAGGCATACTACTATATGAGTCAAAATGGCCTGTCACATTCCTTTGAGTGGAAATTCATTGGATTTAGATGAGAGACAGTTCGGAACGGCAAGTCAGAGACACAGAAAGGGGTCTTCAATCCCCCTCAAAGTTGTGTGGATTAAATGAAGACAACGTTCAAGTTGGGTCTGTCAATCAGCATTTGTGCAGAAAAGTCTTTCCGAGAGCGTGGCAATCAATGTCTCGAACCACAGCTTCTCTGTGAAAGGCTCCAAATGTGCTCAAGTCGGATCTGTCCGATATTTCATATTCCATCCTAATTGGCTATAATTGGCTTTCACAGTTTGCAAGATTGCCCCGTTTTTAACAAAAGCCTCAAATCATGAACGCAGCATGCAATTTACGTGAAATCTTTCACACATTTTCTTACTAGGCTGAGGAATATATCCCACCCTTTTCACATTGGCCTGTTATAGCGCCACCAACAGGTTGATTTTTGCAAAACACATTTTTGGAACAATGCCTCAAATCATCCAATTGCCATCAAAGGCAAACATGTTTATATTACTCCTAAACATTTTGCCAAACATCTCACACAGTCCTATCCTCCTGGTGGAGACCTGTGCCCAGAAGGGCACTTTTTCTAGTTCTACAGCCTGAAATGGCCTGGTTTCAGCGGTAAGTAACTAAGTTTAGGCCTATGCTTTTTTTCTTGTTTCTTTTTTAACTTTTTTACTTTGCTTGAGAATGTCTGTTTTTCTCTGAACATCTCAGAGTGAAATATTGTAAATTTTTCTCTGCAACAATTTAGGCATTAATGTAGTTGCCGTGCAGATATTACAAACTATTTTAACTATTTTAAACTTAGGCTATTCAAAAATGGCAGAACATTTGAGTACTTTCATTTTTTTGTACTGTAACTCAAGTAAAGGTTTGAATACCATTAATACAGGCATAATGACTCTCATCAGGAACAACACAGTGTTGTTTGGTTTCTAAAAGGCTGCAATTTCACACCAACGATAATTTACAAAAACATTGTATGTCCAAAACATAGCCGATCTATGCATTGGAATGGACACGCATTGTAAGCTTGTAGATCTGCTATTTTCACTTATTTTGCGCGACACTCTTGTATGATGAAATAGTGAATTAATTTAGGAAAAAATATAAAAAGTTGAAATGTGGAGATAGGAGGTTTCTGCATGACAGTGACGATGAACAAAAAGCAAACAATTACAGCCATTTAACACAAACACAAACAAAAAACATGGTGTTGTGCGGATCGGCTCAATTATTGAAAACACAGATACGGCAGAAAGACAGAAGACTGTTTGGTCCTCAGCACTTAAAGTGAGGAGGAAGTTTGGTCACACAAATAAAGTGATAAAAAGCACAGCAACGTAGAATGCCTGCAAGACCCAGATTAAAAACCGTCTTAACTCATTCGCCGCCGAGATCATCTTTTGACGCCTTTACCTAATGTGGCTTTCGCCTTTATTTTATATTTTTTATGGAGGGACAGACAGTAGGCTGACAGGAAAATGGGGAGAGAGATGGGGGGAATACATGCAGTAAAGGCCGTCAGGATCGGGAGTCGAACCCGCGGCACACTGCCAGACTGGATTACCAGCCAAGGTGCCTGGACCGCTGAGCCACGGCCCAGGCGCAAAGATCGTATTTTGACACTTTTTAAAATATATGTATTGATTACGGTTCACAACTCTGTTCTGCTAGCGCCTGTAACACCGGTTTAATGAACAAGTTTTTCGAATCCTAATATCTCGTATTTTTCTTCCAGGCTGCGTTCTTGATCAAAACAAGCTTGATTTGTGGCTCATTTCTGTAAATGATATGATCGGTGGTTACAAAATGTATGTTTTGGGTGAATTGAATAACATTCGTGGGACCCGTTACATAGCGATTATTCACTTCCCGTTTCTAAGTGAGACGATTAACATTGGAGTGAATGGTGCCGTTCTGCGAGTGTCAATTCGCTGTCGGCGGCGAATGAGGTGCACGGCTCAACAATATCATGAAACTGATGTTCATGATATCTCCTTTTCAGGGGTCTTTCAGGTCACTGTGCCTTTTCTGAGCAACTTTCTAATATAGCGATTCCCCAAATGGTGGCCCACTGGTGGGCCAGGACATTGCAAAACACTCACATTGTAATCATAATATCGTTGCTGGTGGGCTGAAAAATCTCCATATTCAAACCTTTTGTGTTTTTGTAAATGAATGCCCTACTTGATCATACTACAGCGTCACACAAAAGCATCAAACGTAGAAGATCTACAAGCTACAAAAAGCTAAAAAGTGGCAAGGCAATAAATAAATGTTTTCATCCTCAAAAGGTTTTGTGAGTGTGCCTTTTCTGTTTATTCTTCACTGTAATGCCTTTTGCACCTGGCTCTATCTTTGGTGAGTCTTGAATCGGGACGCAGACGTTTCTATTTCTATTTTTATTGATAACAGAATAGCTATGTTAGACACCAAACCTGTTTAAGTATAACAAACGCGTGGTAAATAACTGTCCGCAATGGATATCTAGGGCTGATAGCAGCAACTGTAAGTACTGTACTACGTATTTTATGCTTTCAGCTGCTTTTGTTGGCGTGACAATCCCGAAGGCATACTACTATATGAGTCAAAATGGCCTGTCACATTCCTTTGAGTGGAAATTCATTGGATTTAGATGAGAGACAGTTCGGAACGGCAAGTCAGAGACACAGAAAGGGGTCTTCAATCCCCCTCAAAGTTGTGTGGATTAAATGAAGACAACGTTCAAGTTGGGTCTGTCAATCAGCATTTGTGCAGAAAAGTCTTTCCGAGAGCGTGGCAATCAATGTCTCGAACCACAGCTTCTCTGTGAAAGGCTCCAAAACCGTCCTGCTAAAATGGAGATCAATGAAGGTTACTACTACTGTACTCGCACACGCACGACATGTTTGTGAACCCCTACACCTAACCACAACATAATCTAATCCTAACCATAACCCCACCTGGATCTTATCCTAATGATCCTAATTGTAACCTAACTCCCCCACAATCATTCTAACCATAAAACAACAAGTTGTGCGAGGACCGGGAACATTGTCGTCACAATTTCTCAAATTCTACTGGGTACGTTTGGCCCTCACAATACAACAAGTAGCACAACAAGTAGCACAACAAGTAGCGCCACCCCACAGGCTCCCCCCACAGGCACACAGGCACACACACACACACACACACACACACACACACACACACACACACACACACACACACACACACACACACACACACACACACACACACACACACGTACACACACAAATTCACTGCCCTTCAATGAGTGACTTGATGCAGACGCAATGTTATGTCATCTTCCGAGTCCAAATTAAAACAACAGGCCAATCCCACTTCCCAGCACCACGTAAATGACGAGGAGAAAAGAAAAGTGTCTCCTGAGGAAGGCACCTTCCTTCCCTCCCCTGAGGAGACCGTGATGGGATGCCGCAGCAATGAGCTCTGCATGCAGAGCGTGTAGTTGACCTCGACCTTGACTGCCAGTGCCAGCACACACGGCTCCCAACGTGCGTCACACATCCAGTTATGACTAAAAGCTACTAATTTGAGTGCAGCCATCCACTAGATTGACGCAAGTGCAATAAAACAAAATGCAGTGGTATAATGGAACGAAAGGAACAGAGTGATAAGCCACTATTAGCTGAGTCAAAGCCTCTGAGAACAAACCCAGTGGTCTGTGTGTGTTGTATATACTTGCGAGGGCCAAATGTCCCTCACAAGTAATTTAGGCATTTAGCAGGCGTTCTTTATCCAGAGTGACTTTAGGCAAGGTAAACACATACAGTACATCAAATGCAGACAGTCAGTGTAATGTGTAAGTACCTCAGTAATCTAGGATGTTTTAGGTAAACCAAGAACCTAAACCATTTGTGGGTCGTGGACACATTTTTATGGATCCCTATATTTTTGGTTTCCTACCTTTTGTTTTTATTCATTATTATTATTATTGTTATTATTATTGACATTCCCCCCCAAAAAGCAAAATTTTTCATGAATTGTTGAGTTTTGAGTTTTTTTAAAAGATTTATTTCTTACATTTTTTTTAAAAACAGATACATGTGTGTGTGTCTGTGTGTGTGTGTGTGTGTGTGCGCGGGGGGGGGGGGGGGGGTTTGTAGCGCATCGCGAGAAGTCAGCGAGTGAGTGTGTGTGTGAGTGCGTGCGCGCAGTACACATACTATTTACCCAGCGTGTGCGTGTGTCTACGATGTGTAGCCATCCGTTACATGTGACACAGCTCTAGGATGAGCCGCCCGAAGGGCAGCAAAATTCTAGTAACGTACATTCTCTTCTCATTGTCAATGGCAAATGTGACAAAAAGCTGTATATCCTAATTTATGAGGGGCTAGCGCCCCTCATAAATTAGGATTTTGTGTACACAAAATTAGGATTTTGTGTACACAAACATTGAAGACAAAAGTGAGGACGCAAATTGCAATTCGGCCGGAATGACATTTGTAATGATTGGATTGATTGAGCACGGAATGTGATGTATGATTATGTATGATGATTAGAGCGCCTCTCACTTCACACAGGTGTGATTTTTATATTTGTAATTCATTTTGAATATTAAAAGTAAACAGCGGTGGGATCAGGCCAAATATGGGCATGTCATATGTCATGTATACGTCATAGAGGCTGACATTGAGTAATTTACAGTATTTACAGCCTGTGAGGCTAGCAACATATTGTATTAGTTAACTATTCACTCAACCAGGCAGTTAATCAAGCAATCAAAATATTGTGCAGCCATGGTCAAGGACAAGAACAGGCCCCGAGGAAAGATGTCCTCGTATGCTTATTTCGTCAAGGTCCGCCGGGATGATCTCAAAAAGAAGCACCCCGAGCAGAAAGTGGAATTTACAGGGTTCTCCAAGGAATGCTCAGAGGGGTGGGCGGGCCTCCAGCCCGACGACAAGAAGACGTTCCAGGACATGGCCAAGCGCGATAAGGACCGCTACAAGGAGGAGATGAAGAGCTACGTTCCTCCTAAAGGCTCCAGGAGAAAGAAGAAGAAGGACCCCAACGCCCCCAAGAGGCCGGCTTCAGCGTTCTTTGTGTTCATCGCCGAGAAGCGCGCTAAGATCAAGGACGACAACCCGGGCATCAGCGTCGGGGACACTGTCAAGGAGCTGGGGAGACTGTGGCAGGGGCAGAGTCCCGAGGACAAGGCTCCGTATGAGGAAAAGGCTGCCGGAAACAGGCAGAAATACAACGGGCTAATGATAACATACAAAGAAACAAAGAAGAGCGAGATGGCAGAGCGCGCTGCCGCAAGAGCAGAGAAGAAGAGCGCACCCAGGCGGCCTGTGGCTAAGAAGGTCACAAAGGTCATGGAAGTCGACGATGAGGAGGATATGGACGAAGATGGGGAGGAGGAAGACGACAATGGGGAGGGGGAGGAGGAAGACGAGGATGAGGAGCGGGAGGAGGAAGACGATGAGGAGGAGTTATAAGGGTCCATGACCTATAATGGCTAGTACACTGAAGGGTCCTTGAAAGCTTAGGAAGCCTTGGATTGTATGGCAGGCTGGCTGTGTACATCAGCACAAGGAAAAAAAAGGAAACTTTGGTATCGATATGCTTTTCTGAGACTCCCATTCAGAAACAGTTTTTTTTTCACTTTTTTTTTTGCCAACTTTAATGTGGAGGTTAAAAAGACGGCATGAAGCCACGCCGTTATTAGACCCGTCATGTTAAAATAAAACAAAATGTACAAAATCCCCACTGCTAGCTACGTTAAAAACTGGGGGTAAACATATCTGACAAATATGTTACCAGCTAGATCAGGTGCCTGGCATAATCGGTTTTCTGCTTGAGGCGTTCATGTCCACAGAAAACATTTTCTGACCTCCAGTGCTTTGAATATACTGTAGTGTACAGAGCTCTACGCAAGCCCTGAGAGAGACGCGTCCGCATGGCATTTGATTGCGAGGGACAGTGATATCAATAAGCTGCACACCTCTCCAAACGTGAAGTGAGGGGCGCCTGGTAACGTTTGTTTATGGCATGGCTCTGCAGGAGGCTAGCCAGCTTGCAAACCATTGGACCGGTCATAGTCAATTGTCTTGTGCCGAATAATGATAGTCAATGGGTCTCTGGTCATAGTCAATGTGTCTGGTCATAGACAATGTGTCTCTGGTCATAGACAATGGGTCTCTCTGGTCATAGACAAGGGGTCTCTCTGGTCATAGACAAGGGGTCTCTCTGGTCATAGACAATGGGTATCTCTGGTCATAGACAAGGGGTCTCTCTGCTCATAGACAATGTGTCTCTCTGGTCATAGACAATGGGTCTCTCTGGTCATAGACAATGGGTCTCTCTGGTCATAGACAAGGGGTCTCTCTGCTCATAGACAATGTGTCTCTCTGGTCATAGACAATGGGTCTCTCTGGTCATGCTGAAACATTGCCCAAACTTGGAGCGCCCCTCACTTCACACAGGTGTGATTTTTTTTTTAGCCCTGCTATCAGTGAAGCGCTAAGGATCACTATGACGGTTAATCGAACCATCAACACTGTGGTCCCAAACAAGACTGCAACATGGATTGCCATGGAACTGCGGTTCTCAAAGTGGGGTCCAGGGACCCAGGAGGTTCTTTCAGGCATTATGGCGGTTCTTAAACGAATGGGCAGAATGCTGTAAAGCATACATGGGCAACTGGCGGCCCGGGGGCCACATGCGGCTCCCACCATCACTTAATACTTATTAATATATACTAATTACTGGGTGCTACAACTACAACCCATCTCAGACCCTGACCCTAACCCTAACCTCCCACGGGGCAGCACACCTAAACCTAACCTTAACCCATGTGTAGTATTACAATTTTATTGTCTATTTTGTATGTCTAATGTATTTGTATTTAGTTTAGTAACATAACTATAACTGTTACTTTTCAGGATTCCAATTAAAAAATAGAAAAACATTATTCAGGATTTCAATTCAAATATAGCAAAAATAGCCGATCTACAAGCTCAAAACGCATTGTTTGTGGAGACATCGTGGCATTTACGCTCTCTTAGACCATGTGTTTGGTGTAAGGAGCAATGCACTGTTGCAGACTCTTGAGCCACCATGCCAGGCGGGCCAATTGGAAAGGAGAGGACTTTTTTTTAATACATTGTTTAAAAGATGAATATACATATACAATTATTATTTTTTTATTTCAGTTAAAATTCAATTGCATAAGATTATTGTTTCGGTTCAGATGCAACACGTGGGCTTGTCGATCAGCCATTAAGCCATTCAGGCCTGACCTCAAAATTAAAAAACAATCTTCTAAATCCTCCAGTTTTCTGAAATAAATATTTTCACGATTTTTCAAAAATAGCAGACCTACAAGCTCGTAGCGCGCCACTCGGTGGCGCGCTATGAGCTTGTAGATCTGCTATTTTTCAATAGCTAAATGATAACATAATGTTTAAAACACCAAAAGGGGTTCTCGCCCAAACTGGGTTAAGCCATTTCGCGGTATACTGTGGGATAACAGTTTGGGACCATAGTCCATAGTGGACTGATGAATGGACGATTTCATGACACGCAGTGACATGTTTTTTCCCACCTGTTTAGGGCACTCGCTGTGTGCCGATGTGGGAGGAGGGGTGCAGTCATGGGTGTGGTATGTGAATATGTGCCATTTACAAATCAGCAGTGCACTGCAATGTTGTTGTCGAGTCACTGTAGGTGCAGACAGACAGACAGTTAGTCTTTTTCACTGATATGAATCCCTCAAGCCGGAAAAAAACAAAACTTTTTTTTAGGGGCGCTAGCCCGTCCTATACAGCTTGCCCATTCAGGCCTGACCTCAAAATTTTAAAAAAATCTTCTAAATCCTCCAGTTTTCTGAAATAAATATTTTTACAATTTTTCAAAAATAGCAGACCTACAAGCTCGTAGCGCGTGAGCTTGTAGATCTGCTATTTTTCAATAGCTAAATTATAACATAATGTTTAAAACACCATAAGGGGTTCCCGCCCAAAATGGGTTAAATGCCTTTGACAATGACGGGAATATTTATGTCATCTTGTCCCCACACGTCTCATATTTGCCATTGACAATGAAAGGAGAAATTAGGTCAAACGTCATATGACGTAAATTTGTGGCAACACGCATTCTGATTGGCCAGCATGAGATGATGCATGATGATGTACGATGATAAGAGCGCCCCTCACTTCACACGGGTGTGATTATTTTACATCTGACAATGGTTACATTTGTGTATAATCCAACTAAACTGTCACGACCTACAGATCATGCTGACGGCATAATATCAATTTGCTAGGAGGTAGGACTTCCTCCTCTGTTCTTTTTTTGAGGGGAGCTAGCCCCTCCTCCTATGCCCACCTTTGTGTGCTTGTACCACGGAAATGATTTGATTGGCTGAGCAAGGTATGTGATGTATGATGATGTATGAAGAGCGCCCCTCACTTCAGACAAGTGTGATTTTTCAATATAGTATCATTATTATTAATGGGTTTTGGGCGGGAACCCCTTTTGGTGTTAGCATTATGTTATGCTTTTGCTATTGAAAAATAGCAGATCTACAAGCTCATAGCGAGCTTGTAGGTCTGCTATTTTTGAAAAATCGACTGACATAGAAACATAGCTTTTTCAGAAAACTGTCAGGATGTAGAAGACATTTTTAGAATCTGATCTCAGGTCAAAATGGATTAAGTAAAACATACTGTAACCTAGTACATAGTACATAGTACATACTGTAGTACATTTTCCACCCCTGGTTTGAGGTAGTGGAGATTTGTTACGACGCCGCACCTCCCACAGAGGTACATGGGAGAATTATACTCTTGTCCTCCATGACACTGAACATCACCAGTATACACAAAGTACACTGTTGTACTGAGTACAGCACTCTGCTCTGAAAAGTCATGAAATTACCTCCTTTGATTGGTCATAATAATTGTATTCCGGGTGAAACACTCACATTGACAATAATCCAGCCCATCTCCACGGGTACTCTGCCTTTCTTTAATGTTCAACGTTCAAGGTTTGTTCTATTGTTACATCTTGTGTACAGGTAGGTACATAAGAGCGTGATTATTTTGTTCTGGTCGCTCAGAAACTAGCAGAAATAATCTATCATCATTATTATCTAGAATTCACGAAGTCTCTGTGACCCCCTTTCCACCGGTTGGTTCCCAATGGGAACCGGTTCAGTTCTTTCCACCGGCTTTTTGGTTCTTAGTCCATGAGCCAGAGCTCCAAAATTGGTGGGAAAAACTAGACCTATATTAAATTGTTTATAGGATCAAAACAAGTCAATTAATACATGATAACCCTTCCACAGTAGTAGCTTTTTCATATTTTCTATTATTTTGCATATTTTCCTACATAATGCCTCATTTTCATATTTAAAAATGTAATATTTGTAATACAATAAATCATTATCTTCGTGTAAGTACTCAACTGGGGAACTATCATGGTGATAACAATCTAATATAGGTATAGTTTTGACCACTCAATTCATAATTAACGTTCCAATTTTGGACCTCTGGCTCATGGACTAAGAACCAAAAAGAACTGAACCGGTTCCCATTGAGAACCAACCGGTGGAAAAGGGGCCTGTCTGTCACACGGTGGTCTGCAGGGCGGGAACCCCTTTTGGTCTTAGCATTATGTTATGCTTTAGCTATTGAAAAATAGCAGATCTACAAGCTCATAGCGCGCCACCGAGTGGCGCGCTACGAGCTTGTAGGTCTGCTATTTTTGAAAAATCGACTGACATAGAAACATAGCTTTTTCAGAAAACTGTCAGGATGTAGAAGACATTTTTAGAATCTGATCTCAGGTCAAAATGGGTTAACTCGGAGAGCATCCGGCCGAATGGTGTGTGGTGTGATGGACCGGGTTTGCAAACCCCCCGAAGAATGTGAATTTATCACTAATATCTTTATCTGTCTCACTGTGGGTCTGAGAGGGACGCACAGATTCTCTGTGTGTTCGGGAGATTGTATGCATAGGCTTCCCTGATTTTAGCTTAAACTGTGGTGCATCCGGCTTTGTCGAGACTAGTCTACACACAAACACAAAGCTCAAAACGCATCACTTCACGCTGCATTTTGAGCTTGCCTTGCAGATCTGTTATTTTGATACTTTTGTGAGATGCTGTAGTATGGTCAAGTACAGTATAGGCTAGGGCATTCATTTACGAATAAACGTACGACAGAAAATACGGAGATAAGGTTTCTGCCCGACAGCAACGATATGAACATTTTCAACAGATGAATTCATACGATTATGCAAAATAATTGCTATTGTCTGCAATCATTCTGATCAGGTGATTATGAAATAATTGTGACAGGCTCAGTAGTGTACAGTACTGTACACTACTGAGCAATACTAGTGTACAGTGCTAGTGTACAGTAGTGTACAGTACTGTACACTAGTGCTGAGAGGGACGAGACTAATATTCACACAGTGATATTAGTATCGTTACGCGTTACTACTGTACAGCAGGGGTTCTCAACCCGTGGGTCGCGACCCCTCGGGGGGTCGCCAAATAATTTTAGGGGGTCCCCAAATTATTAAAAAAAAAAAAAAAAAAAAAAAAGATTGTTTTTTAAAAAATAAAATCACGATTTTTCAAAAATAGCAGACCTACAAGCTCGTAGCGCGCCACTCGGTGGCGCGCTATGAGCTTGTAGATCTGCTATTTTTCAATAGCTAAATTATAACAATGTTTAAAACACCAAAAGGGGTTCCCGCCCAAAATGGTTTAAGGTTATTGTAGCAGTCAATTTATATTGGGGGTCGGGAGGGGGCGGGGCGGGGGTCCCGAGACATTGCCAAAGCATTTCCGGGGGTCCCCGGCCAAAAACGTTGAGAACCCCTGCTGTGCAGTAGCAGTGCAGCAGTTCCGGTCCACCAATCGGACCACAACAGGCAGCCGTTAAATGGTCAGATGGGTGGGCCGCGTGCTCTGATCCTTTTAGTGATCGATCAATCGATTGTGTTCCGGCTTGGATCAATGGAACCAACGTAGTATATCTTATTGGTATATGACTGAAATAAAAAGGTTCAAGGTTTTACAGATTAATGTTATCTCATCATTCAAATGTTAGTGTTTTTGCCATTTATTTACAATATCCTTGTGGTTAGTAATACGTTATTATTATACTAAATTATATTATACCATTATATACTATCGTACACTATTATATTTATTATTATTGTTCTTGCTAAAACCTGATATTTTTCAAACTTTTGTGTGATGCTGCAGTATGACAGCATAGGGCACTCAGTTACAAAAACTTTATGAAAAAAAAAGACACCCAAAAATATAGAGGGAGATACAAACAGTATATGCTTGTATCTCCCTCTCTGTCTCTCCTTCTCTGTCTCTCTCGCTCTCTCTCTCCCCCCCCCCGACACGGTCGAGGCAGATGGCCGCCCACCCTAGAGCCTGACAGTTTCTCTTCCAGTTAAAGTTGCCACTGTCGCAAGAAAATGCTAGCTCAGGGTTTTACAATGTCCGGTCTCTGCTCTATATGAAAAGTATCTCGAGACAACTTGATGTGATTTGGCACTATAACAACATTTCATTGAAAATGAATTGAATTGGTGTAGCGTACATTGTTACAGTGCAGTGCAAGGCATTTTTATCCCACGATTTTGCAACGCATTCTTTCACCCTGTGTCATTTATCTAATGTAATCATGGGCGCTACACTCCCCTCTGCCAACCTGGGGAGAGCAACGGACTGACCTCATGCTTCCTTCTGTGCATGAGGAGTCCAAGCCGCTTCTATTCACCTGCCAGGGGGGAGTGTCCCCAGTTGGACTTAGCACGTGGAAGGAACACGTTATTCCAACAAGTTCCTTTCCCCTCAATCATGCGCCCCAGCTAGCCAGGAGGAGGCAGTATAGAGATTACTGCATGTTTTTTGTGAGGGTACATACCCTAGTGGACACGGGAAAATGTGCAAACTCCACACAGAAAGGCCCTTTTTGCCAACCCCACCCAGCAGCCGACACCCACAGCGTCCCCAGCGGGAATCGAACCCAGGACAAGGCAATTTTTAACAACAAGGCAATTGAATGCATGCTTTACACAGAACATCAAGCAAAGGCAACAATTATACAATGACATTAGGAAGCATAAAACAAATGAAATAAAATAATAGCTAATACAATTGCAGCGCAGTGCAGAGGAGACATAAAACATACAACATAGTGTTCATGCGGTGCAGTGTAGTGTACATGTGGTCTGGTGTAGGGTACATGCGGTGCAGTGTAGTGTAGTGTAGTGTACATGTGGTCTGGTGTAGGGTACATGCGTGGGTGTAGGTGACACAGAAGGATGAAGTAAGGTCTCCAGGGATTAGTGAACAACCTCTAGAGGAGACAATAAGAGGCAGTCAGGGGGTGGAGAGAGGAGAGGCCAAATTAATGAAATATGAATGTGTTTACTGAATAGCTGTCATGCCAGCCTACTTAAGGGCCGGGGGTGACATAGGGTGGAGCGCGCAAGCGAGCGTGTGTGTGTGTGTGTGTGGTGCCGTGCACAGATGATGGCTTCGCTGACACAAAACAACCTCAGCCATGAGCCATCTTCAAACACTGCTCTAATCAGCATACAAATTACCACAATCGTAATCACCTGCAGAAGTGATCATCATCGTCATCATCATCAAACATCGTCACGTTCTTCATCAACTCCATCTCCTTCCTCCTCCTCCGACTCATCGCTACATTCATCTACATTATCGCCGCTCCCTCCGTGAAACAGAGTCACGCCACAGCAGGAAATCGAAGTTGGCCAGATCAATAAATACGATATAAAATTAAATTACCGTGGCTGCCAAGATGAGGTGAAAATGTGAAACTGGAGATAGGCGGGCGAAAGGCAGAGGTAACGCCATCCAATCTAAACAGCTTCCACACACACACACACACACACACACACACACACACACACACACACACACACACACACACACACACACACACACACACACACACACACACACACACACACACACACACACACACACACACACACACACACACACACACACACACACACACACACAGTACCGTATGTGTGCAGAGCACATAATGGGCTCCGAGCCTGCATGGAATTACAGACATATGGGAGGTGTAATGTGCATTTCAATCGTATACTGAGGCATGTTGTGATACGCACACCTGTTTGTGTTGCGTACGCACACGTCCGTCCGCGCCTATACACGTCCACGACGTCATCCAATGCAGTGTCTAATGCCTTATTTAGGATTGGTTGTTGTACGAGAACGGTATAGCTCACAAGGTGAAGTGACGAGTTGTGAGCTCGCAGATCGGCTAGTGGCTACAGATTGAGTCATACTACTAGGACTGCAACTATCAATTGTTTTTCAGTGGTTATTCGATTGATTACTTTTTCCAATTTCCAATAATAAATAAACGAGAATCTGCCCTAGCCTTTTAGATCTACTTTTTCTAAAATATTGCTATTTTAATAGCTTTTCACCTATATAGGTGAAATAATCGTATTTATTTTTTATAATCGATGAATTAGTTTAAATTAACTGTTGCACATTTAAGTCATCATAATGTTATAAATTGTCATCAGTTGAGTCACACTCAATGCACATATTTTGCAGGTATTTGGGTCCAGTGCTGCCTCATGACACCATGTGTCAAGTGTCTAATCATGGAGAAAGCAAGAGAGGAGGACAGGTAATGGAAACACACTTGACCTGCTTTAATAAGAGAAAAAAAAAACATGATACCTTTGCTTTAGCCGCACTTTCACAACCGACACAGGACACCTGTGTGCTCTTCAACCTGCCGTGAAAACAGAGCCCCAAACAGAACCCCAATATGGCTGTGGCTCTTTTGAAGTTTTATCTTTCCTCGGTAAAGGGATAGTGATTCGTATACTCTCCCCCCCCTTCCATCTGCTCATTTCAATATGAATGGGTGCATCACGCATGGGAGTTTGGTTGCCGCCGAAGCGGCAGAGATGTGAAATTGTGGGGACGGCATGCAGCGCTGCCCCGACACGCAGGGTTAATTCGCAGCGCCTTTGATGTCTGTCTGTGTGTGAAATGAGCTGGTGGTCCGGACATATGCGCACACACACACACACATGCACACGCACAAACACACACATACACACACACACACACACACACACACACACACACACACACACACACACACACACACACACACACACACACACACACACACACACACACACACACACACACACAGTGTATATACTGTATCAGGGCTAGGTGATGTGGATAAAATCAAATATGTCAATATTTCTTGCCTCAATATTTTGTGACGCCAATATAGTATTAACTTTTTCTAAACAAATTCAAACCTTCTCTAAAGTATAAGACAGGCACCTATACGTGCAACATCGAAAAGAATGCTCAACTGTAATGTGTTTCTGAGACATGTGATCCCAAGCCCTACACAACACACAAGACGAGGCCAACAGTATGTAGTACATCTACTTACATACAATGATGGATAATCTTGCTATAGGCAAGGCAGACACATACTACCCAATGTCAATGCGCACACACACACATGCACACACACACACACATGCACACGCACACGCACACGTGATTTTGTAATAACAAGTTCAGAAATAAATACATGTAAATGTGGCCCACAGTCATTCACAATTTGAGGGCAATTGCACCCTTAGGATACACCTTTCTTCAATCACACACTAGATGGAGAAAATGTAAACAAGGCACTCTTGCGCTCTTGCGTGTACGCACGCACGCACGCACGCACGCACGCACGCACGCACACACGCACGCACACGCAGCCATTCCTCATTGCAGTGTAAATTATTGTACATGGAGAAAATGTAATATTAACCAAGAAAAGAAAATAGAATGATACATAATGTCGAGATGTATGTATATAGCAGCAGGATCAAGCAAATGTGCAACATCCCTTAAAAGGAGCCCACAAGGGGAGCTAAACTCAATTTCAATTTCTCTTTCATTTATTTTCTTTTTTTTCCTTTTGTAGTATACTGATTATGTGTTGATATGTATTATCCTGTTATTATTTATGCTATGTTGATGAATTGAATACATAGGACGACAATGGTGTGTTTATCCCTTTAGCCTAAATGTCTGACTTTACCTCGTGCGTTTACATTTCTGACTAATAAATAGTATTCAATCACTCAATTAATCAATATATACATAGCATGCCCAGCATTTCTCAAACAACGAACAAGTGGTCAAGCAGAGACAATGCCTTACTGACACAAATTGACCTATGTTTTCCTTTAATGGCCATGTCCACATTTAGTGCTCCAACAGCGTCCAGGAAATAAATCTATGAAGGTGGTGCCATCTAAATGTCTCTAGAGACATACTGTATACATCCAATGAATGGGTTTAAACTGTGAAGAAACAATTCAGACATTTAGCCGGTTAAAAACAGGAAAGCATCCGTGTCATTAAGTGGTACAACCACTTTCTTAAGTGACTATGTGTGTGGGTGGGTGGGTGGCTGGCTGGCTGGCTGGGTGGGTGGCTGGGTGCGTCTGAGCACGAAAACAGCATGGTTGTTTTTCACCACCTGTGCGCAACCTAACACACATACAAACACACGCACATATTAACTGTATATATGGTGATTTCGGGTGTGCCAGTACAGTACAGTGACAGTACAGTACAGTAGAGGGTACAGTAGAGGGACCCACACGGTAACTCATTTCTCAACCGTTTCGGACGCGGGGCGGCTCGCCGGAATCGGGCTGGCACCCTGGGTGCGTTCCTGTGGGTCTGGAACTTCCGCCCCCCACCCCACCCCACACGGAGTTGCACCACTCACTTCACAGGGGTGTGATTTTTTACATTGTAACCACTTTGACTTTAACCATTATTTTATACTTTCAGAAATAGCATAATACAAGCTCATAGCGCGTCACATCATGCGGTGCTATGAGCTTGTAGATTTGAGAAATCGTGAAAATGCGTGACGAATCTTTGAATATATATTTTTAAAGCAAACAATTTTGACTCAAATATTTTACAAAAAGTTTTGAGGTGGGGTAATTTTGGGGGTCCTTGACATGAAAAGGTTTGAGCACCACTGAGATACCAACACACCAACGTTTTTCAGAAGACTGTTTAGAATCGGCCTCAGGTCTGAATGGGTTAAAAAAGTAACAGCATTACAGAACCAGAGCAATGGCTTTAAGATGGTTCGGTATCAGGATTGCTTTTCAAAGCAGTGGGCGCAGGTTTGTTAGTGCTGATGGTCTAAGCTGTTCTTGCCCATACATTGAAGCCCAACTCCCACAGTTACGCTCCCACTTTAAATGTAAAGATGGCTCTATAAATTGTCCCATACTTGGCAATCACCTATTCCCTCCCTCTATGTCAGACTTAGCTTTCAAACAGTGGAAAGATAAAGGTCTTGCCAAATTCTCAGATCTCTATGAGAGGAATATATTCAGTAGTTTTGAGAAAATTCGTACCAAATATGACCTAACCCACAATAATCTTTTCCGATACTTTCAAATTAGAGACTTTGTTAAAAATCAATTTCCCTCCTACCCTGAGAAACCAGCGAATAAACCATGGGACAACCTTCTAATACTGCATCCTGGGCAAAGGGGCCATATTTCAGTGATTTATCAATCTCTTATGAGATTAAACATCCTCCCTATGGACAAGAATAGGAATAGATGGGAGACCGAGTTGGGTGAAACCTTTCTTGATGAATGGCGGGATGGAGCTATTGATCGAGTCAACACATCAACATCATGTGCTAGACTAGGCCTTATTCAATTCAAAGTCTTTCATAGACTTCATTACTGCAAATCTAAACTTGCCACAATATATCCTGGAATTGATGATAAATGTGATAGATGTGCTCTCTCACCAGCTAATCACACACACATGTTCTGGTCTTGCCCCAAGCTGGTACACTGTTGGACTAAAATATTTGAGATTTTGTCTGATATATTTGAGGTTCGTTTGGAGCCGTCACCCTAGGTCGCTATTTTTGGGGTACCATCAGATTTTGAACTTCTAACCCAGAAACAGTCTAATATGGTAGCATTTGCCACACTGATAGCAAGACGTAGAATATTGTTGGGATGGAAATCCCCAACTCCCCCTTCTATAGCTATGTGGCTTAAGGGTATTATGGGGCTTTTAAAATTGGAAAAAATAAAATGTACAATTAGAGGTTCAACAGAGGTTCTTTTCTAGCTGGCAACCATTTATTACCTACTTTGAGAATCTGAGAGCACTTCCGACAGACTAATTGAGTCAATACTATGTGTTTGTTTTTGCTTTCTCATAATGATAGAATTGTCTATAAAGGAGTATATCATTTATAGAGGGTGATGTATGACAACGTTCCG
Source organism: Electrona antarctica (assembly GCF_951216825.1). NCBI lineage: Eukaryota > Metazoa > Chordata > Actinopteri > Myctophiformes > Myctophidae > Electrona > Electrona antarctica. Next base: position 25,691 of record NW_027637251.1, read on the forward strand.
ATTCAACGCAATCTTTTCTAACATAACTTGTGACTATCTTTTGAACTCGAATAACCCAACTTATAATTGTAATTATTTTATTTTTTTATATTGTTTTTGTCATCTGTGCTTAATTTTTTTTGTGTCCTACTGTTTACACTTGGTCAATATGCATGGCTGTTTGATTGGACTGGATTTTTTTTTTGTTGTTGCTTTTGTATATGTCTGTACTCAATTATTATTGTTATTTTTTTATATTGTTTTAATGATGACGATAACTGTGGGTGGCGCGCTACGAGCTTGTAGGTCTGCTATTTTTGAAAAATCGAAGAACCACTGACATAGAAACATAGCTTTTTCAGAAAACTGTCAGGATGTAGAAGACATTTTTAGAATCTGATCTCAGGTCAAAATGGGTTAAAAGTAAGATATTCTTTGGCTGTTATCTCTGAAACTACGAGCGCTGTCCGTGGTGATCATCCTCCATCCGAGGTTCGGATGTGATTTGTGATTTTATATCGCAACGTTTAACGTTTCTGGCAAAAGAAACATTGTGAGCTATTGCTAACATAAGCCGTTCCTTACAATGGCGGTCTCCGAGGCGGGAAACCGGAAATGAAGGTACCCGTATTTGGCAAAAATGCCTTGGCAAGGCTTACCTACCCTTTGCTGCCTCTGTGTGGCATTCAAAGAATTATGATAAACAATGATGCACACCTCCTATCTGACCAAATAATAATAATAATAATATTGGTCCCCACTCCTTGGGATGTTTTTTTTATTTTACTGTATATTTGCACATTTGTCCTCTGCATTCTCCCATCATGCAAGTGTGCAGCCATCGTGCGACGCTCAGGGAGCAATTAGGAGTCAAGAGTCTTGCTCAGGGAGTCACGGACACACATCGACACATTGCTGGCCTGAACTGGAACCGAACATAGGACACCCAGGGGCTCTGGCTCCCCAGACAGGCTCACTGACCACTCAGCTATAACCGACCCAAACGTCCACTTAGCGCCCACTTAACGCGGCCGTTTGGCATCGTGTTAAGTGGTCAGCTGGGTGGGTCGCAAAACACTTTTGAGACTTTAACGTGAGCCCTAATCCAGAAATGGTTTGGTATCAATCACGCAGGCCTGGCTAGTTATTTGTTATTTGTGTGAGGAGTTATTTGTTATTTGTGTTTCATTCGAACGCACACCTGTGCAACACCCCACCATATAGAATGTTCATTTCAAAATGCAACGTGTTGTGTTGTGAACATATACTGCATATGTGTGCGCGCCGCACGGTAGATATGAGTTGATGTGTGCCTTTTTCATGTGTGCGCGCGGCGCGCATGTTGTGCATGTACTTGTATGCGATGCAAAAAGAAGCACAAATCCCATCAAACAAACAGAGCCCTGGGAGAAGAGCCAGAGGGAGAGATGAGAGTGGGTCCAGCTCGACGCCAAACAGCAGGGGTGGAGGGATGCTGGGGGAGGGGAGTTAAGCCCCATTTATACTTACGTCGTATGACACTGCTGCGGACCGAAAATAGTCGACCCGTAAGCTCACAACGCAGCACATCTGCAACACCTTGTGAGCTTGTAGATCGACTATTTTTGGTCGAACTGCAGAAGCAGAGGCAGAGACATGCTGGAAAGGGGGAGACAGAGATAGACAAAGAGAGAGACAGAGACAGACGCATGGAGAGAAAGGGGTAAAGCAAGTGCATAGAGGCAGAAACGGAGAGATACGGGGGGGATGAAGAGAAATATAAATCCAACACTTTTCCAGGAATTCTACAGTTACAGTATAGGTTTGAGAAGCAGCCGCCTACCAACTACGGCAAGCCAATTAAGAGCTATTCAGAAGTGTGACCAAATGATAACAAGACGAGTGCAGGCCGAGTAGGAAGACAGAGACACAGACACACACACACACACACACACACACACACACACACACACACACACACACACACACACACACACACACACACACACACACACACACACACACACACACACACACACACACACACACACACACACACACACACACAGTAAAAGCGCACCGACAGAAATAAAACAAACCCTCCCTCGGCAGGGAAAAGAAAAGCATCAGGATAAATGAAGCTTCTCTCTAGTGCACCACGTCGTTACCTCGGCACGCCATCCCTACATGAGCACACACCTGAGGGGGGCGGAGCCACCTCCCACCCCCCCCCCCCCCCCACTCCCTTCCGCTTACTAAAGCACAAATAGGAGCAGCGACATGGCAGGCTCTCTGCAAGACGTCAAACACACTGACTGTACAAGCCAATCGTTGCTGTTGTGTGCAAACCTTGTATGTCCAAAGCTGTTCCTTTTTTAATAACGCAATGCCACACGTGAGCTTGTAGATCTGCCATTTTCACCACTTTTGTGTGACAACATTGTCACGATGAAATGCAGTATAGGTATAATAGTGTACGTGGAAAAAAGTAGAAATAAGGAGATAGGCGGTTTCTGTCCGACAGCAACAATATACCGTAGTACCGTACACAGCCACAAGCTCAGTCACAAAACACACAAACTCACTCTCTCTCTCTCTCTCTCCAAATAGCACTGTACAGAACAGCAGAAAAGCAAGAGAAGATTCGCAGCGTAGGCAAAATAAAGCACGCTTCAGCCCGACAGGTCTAGGAGCTTGACAGGCCTCTAATCCCATTTTGACACAGAGCATAATGCGACATTGTCTTCCTGAAGACAATCTTCCCAAGCCACTGGTACTGTAGTCAGCCACTGGTACTGTAGTCAGGCTCCACACGATTTGTCCCACCCCGAATCCATCAAGCGGCAATTAGTCAAACTAATCAGGCCCCAAAAACATACCACAGTGAATGTCAGTGAAATTTAGACTACACATTTTCCCCGTTCACAGCCAAATGAGTGTGTGATCTGTGCTGAGCTAAGTGGGGCGGTGTGCCGCCACCCCCCTTCCCCACACACACCACCCCGCACTGTAAAAAGCGCCTTCAGAGCTCTCATCTGGGTGATCCTCTGCAATGGAATCAGCAAGCACACAACAAATGATACTATGAGATGTTTTAGTGTGTGTCCAGAGGAAGACTTAACAGCCCATAATGGCTACATGCCCATGCAGTGCTGTCTCCTCCTCACGGCCTACGCCATTGATTTCTTTGGTCAGCTGACTTCACTCTTCTTTGGTCAGCTGACTTCACTCTAAGAGGAGGAGGAGGATGAAAGCACGGGGCCATTTCAGGACTCGACGGGCGGGCGGGCGGGCGGTGAACTTAACGTTTTGGCTCCAATAAGCCCCAGTCGACTCGAAATGCAACAAAAGGTTAAAGTCCTACTATTTGTCACATACATTGCTGTATGCGAGATTTGTTCTCCGCATTTGATCCATCTCTTGGAGCGGTGAGCCGCAGCCGCGCCGCACTAGGGAATCATTTTGTAGTTGATCTAACACCCCAATCCAACCCAGCCAAATTGATGCCGAGTGCCTAAAATTGTTCTCCAACATTTAAATTTCAAGGACCACCAGTTACACTCTCAGTTACATTTCAGTAAGGGTCTATATGGAACCCCTTAAAGTAACCCAGAGGGTCCATGGACCTCACTTTGAGTCCGCTACAGTACCATCGTGGAGATTGGCTATTGTTGCTGAATGTGTACGGATGGTAGGGTTCAAGTGGTTGAAAGTGCATCATCTAATTCTAAGTACACAAAATTGCAATCATTGCAATCAAATTGGAAACAATACAATAGTTATTTGTCTTTCTTTTTTTTTTAACAAAACACGCAGCGCTACTCAACCCGCGGCCCGCGGGCCGCATGCGGCCCGACCAACAGATCTGTGCGGCCCGTCATGATAATGCCAATACAAAGATTTTTGCATGTAGAAAAAATATTTCTAGCGTTTCTAACCACAAGAGGGCGATCATGTGTAAGCTATTGAGCTGTTCTACTCTACCTGACAAAAAGTGGGCGAGTTGTCTTCATTCATGTCGATCTACAAGTCCACAAGTAGTGTATCCACAACGCGTTGATAATTTGTAGATCGGCTCGCGTTCGGCACGCAGCGCCGTCATACGAGGAAGTGAGTGCACAACAAGTCACAGGGCGCGCAAACAAAACAGGCTGCATGTAAACAGGCTGCAGCAACATGGCGAAACGAAAACTAGCAGATGAGCACAGAGTGTTTCAGGAGAAGTGGGAAGAAGAGTTTGCATTCGTGGAAATAAACAACAAGCCAGTGTGTCTCCTTTGTCAGAGGCCAATTGCAGTCGCAAAACGTGACAATATTAAGCGTCACCATACCACACTTCACGGGGATTTCGGTGACGAATACCCACCAGGTACCAACATAAGAAAGGATAAAATACGCTCACTTATTGCAGCCTTACGTGGGCAACAAAACACGCTGAGAGTCAGCTGTAAAGAGAGTGACAGAATTACAGAGGCGTCATACAAAGTGGCGTGAAATGTGGCGAGAAGCAAAAGACCTTTCACTGAAGGAGAGCTCATTAAAACATGTTGGCTGGACGCGAGTGAGTCACTGTTTGCCGATTTTAAAAATAAGGATGCTATCATCAGACAGATATCCAAACTGCAACTGTCTGACTCGACCCTCTGCCGACGTGTGGAAAACATTTCTGATGATTTGTTTTTGAAAATGATAGAAGATCTCAAGAAATCAATCAGAGGAGGAGGCAGCTGGATCAGCACCAAGCACAGCCACAGGTAGTACATGGGCTTATTATAGATATCTGGTATATGGCATTTCAGGGGTACTGTGGGGTTTGAACCCCCAATTTTTTTATTGGCTGTGCCAAAAAAAAGCAGTTTTCTATGCATTTCAGGGGTACTGTGGAGTTTGAACCCCCAATTTTTTTATTGGCTGTGCCAAAAAAAAGCAGTTTTCTATGCATTTCAGGGGTACTGTGGGGTTAGAAACCCCAATTTTTTTTTGGCCGCGCCGCTTTGCGGCGCGTCCTGGTGTCGCCGCAGAATGAAATTTCTGGGAGATCCTGTAAGAAATGAAAGCCACTTTCACCCCTGGGCTTGCGGCCCTTGGACTTCTGGCATTTTGCTGAGTGGCCCCTGGGCCATCCAAAGTTGAGTAGCCCTGCACTACTGTATGGCAATCTGGCTCCAGTTCCCATGGCCTCCTACTGAGGATTCTCTTCTCCCCTGTACGGTAAACCTGATGTCTGAAGATTTATGTATTTACATTTTATTGCTTTTGTGCTGGAAAATAAATAAATATATAATATATATAATAAGAAGGGCAAATTATTGCCCTTCTTCGTCGCACAAGAGTGGTGCTAAAAGGTAGCAAATATAGCCAATCTACAACACCAGAACCATCAAACCGGTGATTCTGGAGACCGCTGCTAAAACGCTTGTGGCTTTTTGCTGCGGTTTCTTCTTGAAGCCACATTTGCTTTGTTGTGTTATTCATTTCATTATGCGTTTGATAAAAAGTCATGAATGCTAATGTTGAAGCAGCATGAAAAGAAATAAGGTAAAACTCTGACCTTTTCTCCCTTAAGGCTGAACTGTAGCTGAACTGTAGCCTTAAAATGTGTTTTGATCCTGGGATCATCTGTAAGGGTGGGTTTACCACTTGAACTCTCTAGACCAGTGATCCTCAACCTCTCATTTCAAGGACCCCCAGTGTAGTCTGCATTAACCCATTCTGACCTGAGATCAGATTCAAAAAATGTCTTCTACATCCTGACAGTTTTCTGAAAAAGCTATGTTTCTATGTCAGTCGTTCTTCGATTTTTCAAAAATAGCAGACCTACAAGCTCGTAGCGCGCCACTCGGTGGCGCTATGAGCTTGTAGATCTGCTAACACCAAAAGGGGTTCCCGCCCAGAATGGGTTAAGCACATTCAAATATTTGGTTATGACATTGTATGTTTTCATCTCTAGGACCCCAATCTAACAGTTCCATTTGTACAATCTCGGAGTTCCAAACCAACCAATAACCAATAAGGGTCCTTAGCGGTCCTTAGACCTCCTGGAATCCACGCAAGGACGGCTGGGGGTCCCCGGGGCCCCACGTTGAGAACTTGTGCAACACTTTAATTTAGACACACGCAAATGCATGGACAGAAAGTTGGATCTTTGCTCCTCCTGGGGTGGCGGTGGCTCAGGGGTAGAGTGGCCACTAGGGGGTGGCGGTGGCTCAGGGGTAGAGTGGCTGGATGGTAACCGTGAGGTTGCTCCTCCTGGGGTGGCGGTGGCTCAGGGGTAGAGTGACCACTAGGGGGCGGCGGTGGCTCAGGGGTAGAGTGGCCACTAGGGGGCGGCGGTGGCTCAGGGGTAGAGTGGCTGGATGGTAACCTCCTCCTGGGGTGGCGGTGGCTCAGGGGTAGAGTGGCTGGATGGTAACCTCCTCCTGGGGCGGCGGTGGCTCAGGGGTGGAGTGGCCACTAGGGGGCGGCGGTGGCTCAGGGGTAGAGTGGCTGGATGGTAACCTCCTCCTGGGGCGGCGGTGGCTCAGGGGTAGAGTGGCCACTAGGGGGCGGCGGTGGCTCAGGGGTAGAGTGGCTGGATGGTATGCTCCTCCTGGGGTGGCGGTGGCTCAGGGGTAGAGTGGCCACTAGGGGGCGGCGGTGGCTCAGGGGTAGAGTGGCCACTAGGGGGCGGCGGTGGCTCAGGGGTAGAGTGGCTGGATGGTAACCGTGAGGTTGCCAGTTCAAACCCGGGCTCCCCCAGAGTTACTGTCGAAGTGTCCTTGAGCAAGACACTGAACCCCAAATTGCTCCCGATGTGCTAGTTTGTGCCTTGCATGGTTTCCGCTGCCATCGGTGTGTGAATGTGTGTGTGTGAATGTAATGCACAATCTCTGTAAAGCGCCTTGGATAAAGGCGCTATATAAATGCACCATTTACCATTCACCATTAACACTCACTATGGTCATGAAGTGTGGGACATGACCGAAATAGTAAGGTTGCGGATACAATCGGCCCGAAATGAGTTTTCTCAGACGGGTGGCTGTCATCACCCTTAGAGATGGGGTGAGAAGTTCAGTCACACGTGAGAGACTCGGGGTAGAGTGGCTGCTTCGGTGGTTCAGGCATCTAGTATGCCTCCGACTCCCGAGTGTCCCCCCTAGGGACGTAGCAGACCCAGTAGCAGACCAAGGACCAGATGGAGGGATTACATCTCCACACTGGCCTGGGAACGCCTCGGGATCCCCCAGGAGGAAGTTGCTAATGTTGCTCTGGAGAGGGAAGTCTGGAGCTCTCTGCTGAAACTGTTGCCCCCGCGACCTGACTCCGGATAAGCGGTTGAAGATGGGTTAAGGGTGGATGGATGGATGGATGGAAAAAGATAGGAAGCTGTATAGTGTAAATTGTATTTTGAGTGAAAATGGGAAATGTAAAATGTCCCATTGGGAATGGGAAATCTATACATTTCTATGCTTATGTATGGATTTGCCAGCAGACAAAAAAAAGCACATAGGCCTATAGATTTTCCACCCCACTGGGGGAAATGTCCAAATTTACTGGTAAATGGATTGACTTTAATCTTCGGGATACATGTATAATTTATTTACCTATTGTTTATTTTTGTATAGGTATATGCTTACCAAAACATAATATCATCCACACATACCAATACAGTTAATAACATTCCACATTTGACTGTGTACAGTAAAGCGGAGGGGGGAGGGGGGAGGGAGGGGGAGAGATTATGGTCACAAACATAGTGATTTAAATCAGATTGCAGCTGAGACACTGGCCATGCATGAGCAGCACCTCAGCCCGCCAGAGAGGAAACTATATATAGGGCTAAAATAGCCCTTGGATGATGTGTCCCACACTACCAGATAACAGGCTGCGGCTGTGAGTAGGGCACTGGTGGAAAGTGCATTTGGTATGCCGTCGGGCAGAAACGTCTTGACTCCATATTTTAACTTTTTGTGTTTTCGTGTAAATTAACGGCCCTACCTGATCATACTACGGTGTCACACAAAAGTATCTAAAATAGCAGATTTACCAGATTGAACGTCCAGGACATTTTTTTTCCCTCTGGAGTCTGGCCACTTTATTTAATATTGTGAAAACGTCCATGCAATAGTGGCATGTTTTCGCTCCAGATTAAATATGTTTGCTGAAAATAGACAGCTCACAACAAAGTTTGTCCCTCAGGATGCTGGGGTTTCAGTGTATAAGTAAAAAGAAAAAGTGGCTTCCACCACTGCAATGGAGGTGTGGAGAGAGAGGGGGAGAGAGAGAGAGAGCGAGAGAGAGAGAGAGAGAGAGAGAGAGAGAGAGAGAGAGAGAGAACACAACTCTGTTTACACCTTTATTTAATTCCTATTTATATCCAATATTTATTTGTAAATACATTGTTCTGTTTTGATTGTCTTGTTCCACTTCTGCTTTGGCAATGTAAATGTACGTTTTCTCATGCCAATAAAGCTCCTTTGAATTGAATTGAATTGAATTGACAGAGACAGAGACAGAGACAGAGACAGAGAGAGAGAGAGAGAGAGAGAGAGAGAGAGAGAGAAGAGGAGAGACAGAGCGGTTTGCTAAGAAGAAGCAGAGCACTCTCTCCTTTAAAGGTAATTGCTGGGTGGTGGGGTGGGGGTAGCGGCCTAGCAGGGGTGGGGGGGGGGGGGGGACTCGGCTCTACTCTTCCTGTAAATTGTCTACAGGGGTAAGAGCTATTAAATCAAGAAACCAATTATATTGATCAGCCTTTACATCATTGTCCTACTGATGAAACAGCACGCCGCGAGTGTGCGTGCGAGCATGCACGTTTGCGGCGTGCACGGCTGCTTTGGTGTGTGTTTGTAATTGCATTGCTTTACTTGTGAGGGTGGGTACCCACAATTTCAGTAGAATTTGACAAATTGACATTGTGAGCAGGCACATTGTTCGTGGTCCTCACATGTCATGAGAAGTGGTTGTTTTATATCAGATAAAACGTTTATGTTTAAATTTAGGAAAAGATTCAAATTAGGATTAGGATTATACATTTAGAAGGCTATAGGTTTATAGGTGTTGGGGCTGGAGTTACACCTGATTTGCACTTAGTTTCGCTCTGGTTTTGTGAACAGAAAATTGCAGATGTACAAGCTCACAACTCGCCGTGCTGGGACACAGTGTGCTTGTAGACTGGCTATATTCAACTCACCGTGCTGGGACACAGTGTGCTTGTAGACTGGCTATAGGGTTCGGCTATAGGGTTATTGCAAAATCTTTTAAAAATGGCATTCTTTCGTACAGTAATAGTAGTGTGTGTGTGTGTGTGTGTGTGTGTGTGTGTGTGTGTGTGTGTGTGTGTGTGTGTGTGTGTGTGTGTGTGTGCACACGTGTGTGTGTGTGTGTGTGTGTGCACACGTGTGTGTGCACGCGTGTGTGTATGCGTGTGCCACGTGTGTGCGTCCGTGCATGTGGAGCTGAGGTCAGCTTTATAACGTGGGGGGGGGGGGGGGGGGTCACGTTGTGGGAGTATAGCTACAGTGGCCTGTTGTGTCGTTTTAGCACTGGGCATCTGAGACAGATTATTAGAAATTGCTGTGGTCAGCCATAGTGTGTAAATCCACCACAACGCTTTACAGAGTTTGTTAGGTGGGGGGGAGTGGGGTTATGGGGTTGCTGGGGGGTCTTTGGGGTGTGGGGTGTTGGATATATTTGTGTCCTTTGCCCAGCCCTAGCATGTTGTGGAAAGCTGTGAGAGACATTACTTTGTCTTCAATATTTGTATTTAACCCGTTTAGGCCTGACGTCGAAATAAAAAAAAACGTTCGCTCTGAAAGAATATATATTCAGAGATTTGTGCCGCATTTTTACGATTTTTCAAAAATAGCAGAGCTATTAGCGTGCTACCGAGTGGCGCGCTATGAGCTTGTAGATCTGCTATTTTTCAATAGCAGATCTACATAACAAGACATATCTACAGAATAGACATAACATTTTTATTTATATTTTATTACATTTTTATCCCTCGATTTTGTAACCCATTTTTTCACCCCTGTGCCAATTATCTAATGTGATCCTGGGCTCTCTACACACCCTCCGCCAACCTAGTCCCCATATATGGGGGACATGGGGAGAGCAACGGACTTGAACTCATGCTTCCTTCCTGCCTGAGTGTCCAAGTTGCTCCTTTACACGTGACAGGGGGGAACACGTTATTCCTTAGGGGTATACATTTTTTTATCATTATATTATTTAAACAAAAATATCTATAAATAATGAAAATAGACGATCTACAATTTGCGTTGTGAGCTTGATCTGCTATTTCCATTATGCTTTTGTGTGACACTCTTCTATGAAGAAGTAGGGCGTTCATTTACGGGGGGGACAAAAACATACACATTTGAAACACTAGAGCGGTGCCTTGGAACGATGAAAGCCAGTTATTATGTCTGTGTCCCTTTTATGCCCCCATATATGGAGTTATTTGTCAGGCATGCCCAAATATGGAGTATATGCAGATGTCATTGTGATGTCAGAACAGGCCAGCTCCATATATGAAGATGTCCAGAGGGGCCCCATGTCCAGAGCCCGGGCAGAGGCTTTTGTGCTGTGTTCTGGACAACCGGTGATCCGACAGACTTGGAACCGGGCACTGCATTCCCTGTGGTGCTGTGGAACGCGCGTGTCACATTTTAAGTCGGTGGGGCGGACGGTTCTCGAGTTGCGTGGATTACAGACGTACGTACAGTATGTACACACGTACACACAGAGACGTGGT
>NW_027637250.1:0-30954 GCF_951216825.1 Electrona antarctica
GAAGGATGGAGGGGTTCAGACAAGGTTTTCCAACTCCGTGCCTAAATGTCACTTTCACAGCGAAATAAGCCCAGTTTGGCCCTGTTCACTTTTGCTTAGCAGAGTCTGTATCTTCAAAACTAGACACTCTGCAGGCCTATAAGCTTGGCTGGGGGCAGAGAAGCAGAGTCTGAGCAGCTACAGGAAGGATGGAGGGGTTCAGACAAGGTTTTCCAACTCCGTGCCTAAATGTCACTTTCACAGCGAAATAAGCCCAGTTTGGCCCTGTTCACTTTTGCTTAGCAGAGTCTGTATCTTCAAAACTAGACACTCTGCAGGCCTATAAGCTTGGCTGGGGGCAGAGAAGCAGAGTCTGAGCAGCTACAGGAAGGATGGAGGGGTTCAGACAAGGTTTTCCAACTCCGTGCCTAAATGTCACTTTCACAGCGAAATAAGCCCAGTTTGGCCCTGTTCACTTTTGCTTAGCAGAGTCTGTATCTTCAAAACTAGACACTCTGCAGGCCTATAAGCTTGGCTGGGGGCAGAGAAGCAGAGTCTGAGCAGCTACAGGAAGGATGGAGGGGTTCAGACAAGGTTTTCCAACTCCGTGCCTAAATGTCACTTTCACAGCGAAATAAGCCCAGTTTGGCCCTGTTCACTTTTGCTTAGCAGAGTCTGTATCTTCAAAACTAGACACTCTGCAGGCCTATAAGCTTGGCTGGGGGCAGAGAAGCAGAGTCTGAGCAGCTACAGGAAGGATGGAGGGGTTCAGACAAGGTTTTCCAACTCCGTGCCTAAATGTCACTTTCACAGCGAAATAAGCCCAGTTTGGCCCTGTTCACTTTTGCTTAGCAGAGTCTGTATCTTCAAAACTAGACACTCTGCAGGCCTATAAGCTTGGCTGGGGGCAGAGAAGCAGAGTCTGAGCAGCTACAGGAAGGATGGAGGGGTTCAGACAAGGTTTTCCAACTCCGTGCCTAAATGTCACTTTCACAGCGAAATAAGCCCAGTTTGGCCCTGTTCACTTTTGCTTAGCAGAGTCTGTATCTTCAAAACTAGACACTCTGCAGGCCTATAAGCTTGGCTGGGGGCAGAGAAGCAGAGTCTGAGCAGCTACAGGAAGGATGGAGGGGTTCAGACAAGGTTTTCCAACTCCGTGCCTAAATGTCACTTTCACAGCGAAATAAGCCCAGTTTGGCCCTGTTCACTTTTGCTTAGCAGAGCTGTATCTTCAAAACTAGACACTCTGCAGGCCTATAAGCTTGGCTGGGGGCAGAGAAGCAGAGTCTGAGCAGCTACAGGAAGGATGGAGGGGTTCAGACAAGGTTTTCCAACTCCGTGCCTAAATGTCACTTTCACAGCGAAATAAGCCCAGTTTGGCCCTGTTCACTTTTGCTTAGCAGAGTCTGTATCTTCAAAACTAGACACTCTGCAGGCCTATAAGCTTGGCTGGGGGCAGAGAAGCAGAGTCTGAGCAGCTACAGGAAGGATGGAGGGGTTCAGACAAGGTTTTCCAACTCCGTGCCTAAATGTCACTTTCACAGCGAAATAAGCCCAGTTTGGCCCTGTTCACTTTTGCTTAGCAGAGTCTGTATCTTCAAAACTAGACACTCTGCAGGCCTATAAGCTTGGCTGGGGGCAGAGAAGCAGAGTCTGAGCAGCTACAGGAAGGATGGAGGGGTTCAGACAAGGTTTTCCAACTCCGTGCCTAAATGTCACTTTCACAGCGAAATAAGCCCAGTTTGGCCCTGTTCACTTTTGCTTAGCAGAGTCTGTATCTTCAAAACTAGACACTCTGCAGGCCTATAAGCTTGGCTGGGGGCAGAGAAGCAGAGTCTGAGCAGCTACAGGAAGGATGGAGGGGTTCAGACAAGGTTTTCCAAGTCCGTGCCTAAATGTCACTTTCACAGCGAAATAAGCCCAGTTTGGCCCTGTTCACTTTTGCTTAGCAGAGTCTGTATCTTCAAAACTAGACACTCTGCAGGCCTATATCAGCCCAATATCAATATCAGCCCAATATCAATATCAGCCCAATATCAATATCAGCCCAATATCAGCATCAGCCCAATATCAGCATCAGCCCAATATCAGCATCAGCCCAATATCAGCATCAGCCCAATATCAGCATCAGCCCAATATCAGCATCAGCCCAATATCAGCATCAGCCCAATATCAGCATCAGCCCAATATCAGCATCAGCCCAATATCAGCATCAGCCCAATATCAGCATCAGCCCAATATCAGCATCAGCCCAATATCAGCATCAGCCCAATATCAGCATCAGCCCAATATCAGCATCAGCCCAATATCAGCATCAGCCCAATATCAGCATCAGCCCAATATCAGCATCAGCCCAATATCAGCATCAGCCCAATATCAGCATCAGCCCAATATCAGCATCAGCCCAATATCAGCATCAGCCCAATATCAGCATCAGCCCAATATCAGCATCAGCCCAATATCAGCATCAGCCCAATATCAGCATCAGCCCAATATCAGCATCAGCCCAATATCAGCATCAGCCCAATATCAGCATCAGCCCAATATCAGCATCAGCCCAATATCAGCATCAGCCCAATATCAGCATCAGCCCAATATCAGCATCAGCCCAATATCAGCATCAGCCCAATATCAGCATCAGCCCAATATCAGCATCAGCCCAATATCAGCATCAGCCCAATATCAGCATCAGCCCAATATCAGCATCAGCCCAATATCAGCATCAGCCCAATATCAGCATCAGCCCAATATCAGCATCAGCCCAATATCAGCATCAGCCCAATATCAGCATCAGCCCAATATCAGCATCAGCCCAATATCAGCATCAGCCCAATATCAGCATCAGCCCAATATCAGCATCAGCCCAATATCAGCATCAGCCCAATATCAGCATCAGCCCAATATCAGCATCAGCCCAATATCAGCATCAGCCCAATATCAGCATCAGCCCAATATCAGCATCAGCCCAATATCAGCATCAGCCCAATATCAGCATCAGCCCAATATCAGCATCAGCCCAATATCAGCATCAGCCCAATATCAGCATCAGCCCAATATCAGCATCAGCCCAATATCAGCATCAGCCCAATATCAGCATCAGCCCAATATCAGCATCAGCCCAATATCAGCATCAGCCCAATATCAGCATCAGCCCAATATCAGCATCAGCCCAATATCAGCATCAGCCCAATATCAGCATCAGCCCAATATCAGCATCAGCCCAATATCAGCATCAGCCCAATATCAGCATCAGCCCAATATCAGCATCAGCCCAATATCAGCATCAGCCCAATATCAGCATCAGCCCAATATCAGCATCAGCCCAATATCAGCATCAGCCCAATATCAGCATCAGCCCAATATCAGCATCAGCCCAATATCAGCATCAGCCCAATATCAGCATCAGCCCAATATCAGCATCAGCCCAATATCAGCATCAGCCCAATATCAGCATCAGCCCAATATCAGCATCAGCCCAATATCAGCATCAGCCCAATATCAGCATCAGCCCAATATCAGCATCAGCCCAATATCAGCATCAGCCCAATATCAGCATCAGCCCAATATCAGCATCAGCTGATATTATATCATATTGGGCTGCTTCTCTGCCCCCAGCCAAGCTTATAGGCCTGCAGAGTGTCTAGGGCTGATGCTGATATTGGGCTGATGCTGATATTGGGCTGATGCTGATATTGGGCTGATGCTGATATTGGGCTGATGCTGATATTGGGCTGATGCTGATATTGGGCTGATGCTGATATTGGGCTGATGCTGATATTGGGCTGATGCTGATATTGGGCTGATGCTGATATTGGGCTGATGCTGATATTGGGCTGATGCTGATATTGGGCTGATGCTGATATTGGGCTGATGCTGATATTGGGCTGATGCTGATATTGGGCTGATGCTGATATTGGGCTGATGCTGATATTGGGCTGATGCTGATATTGGGCTGATGCTGATATTGGGCTGATGCTGATATTGGGCTGATGCTGATATTGGGCTGATGCTGATATTGGGCTGATGCTGATATTGGGCTGATGCTGATATTGGGCTGATGCTGATATTGGGCTGATGCTGATATTGGGCTGATGCTGATATTGGGCTGATGCTGATATTGGGCTGATGCTGATATTGGGCTGATGCTGATATTGGGCTGATGCTGATATTGGGCTGATGCTGATATTGGGCTGATGCTGATATTGGGCTGATGCTGATATTGGGCTGATGCTGATATTGTGCTGATGCTGATATTGGGCTGATGCTGATATTGGGCTGATGCTGATATTGGGCTGATGCTGATATTGGGCTGATGCTGATATTGGGCTGATGCTGATATTGGGCTGATGCTGATATTGGGCTGATGCTGATATTGGGCTGATGCTGATATTGGGCTGATGCTGATATTGGGCTGATGCTGATATTGGGCTGATGCTGATATTGGGCTGATGCTGATATTGGGCTGATGCTGATATTGGGCTGATGCTGATATTGGGCTGATGCTGATATTGGGCTGATGCTGATATTGGGCTGATGCTGATATTGGGCTGATGCTGATATTGGGCTGATGCTGATATTGGGCTGATGCTGATATTGGGCTGATGCTGATATTGGGCTGATGCTGATATTGGGCTGATGCTGATATTGGGCTGATGCTGATATTGGGCTGATGCTGATATTGGGCTGATGCTGATATTGGAAACCTTGTCTGAACCCCTCCATCCTTCCTGTAGCTGCTCAGACTCTGCTTCTCTGCCCCCAGCCAAGCTTATAGGCCTGCAGAGTGTCTAGTTTTGAAGATACAGACTCTGCTAAGCAAAAGTGAACAGGGCCAAACTGGGCTTATTTCGCTGTGAAAGTGACATTTAGGCACGGAGTTGGAAAACCTTGTCTGAACCCCTCCATCCTTCCTGTAGCTGCTCAGACTCTGCTTCTCTGCCCCCAGCCAAGCTTATAGGCCTGCAGAGTGTCTAGTTTTGAAGATACAGACTCTGCTAAGCAAAAGTGAACAGGGCCAAACTGGGCTTATTTCGCTGTGAAAGTGACATTTAGGCACGGAGTTGGAAAACCTTGTCTGAACCCCTCCATCCTTCCTGTAGCTGCTCAGACTCTGCTTCTCTGCCCCCAGCCAAGCTTATAGGCCTGCAGAGTGTCTAGTTTTGAAGATACAGACTCTGCTAAGCAAAAGTGAACAGGGCCAAACTGGGCTTATTTCGCTGTGAAAGTGACATTTAGGCACGGAGTTGGAAAACCTTGTCTGAACCCCTCCATCCTTCCTGTAGCTGCTCAGACTCTGCTTCTCTGCCCCCAGCCAAGCTTATAGGCCTGCAGAGTGTCTAGTTTTGAAGATACAGACTCTGCTAAGCAAAAGTGAACAGGGCCAAACTGGGCTTATTTCGCTGTGAAAGTGACATTTAGGCACGGAGTTGGAAAACCTTGTCTGAACCCCTCCATCCTTCCTGTAGCTGCTCAGACTCTGCTTCTCTGCCCCCAGCCAAGCTTATAGGCCTGCAGAGTGTCTAGTTTTGAAGATACAGACTCTGCTAAGCAAAAGTGAACAGGGCCAAACTGGGCTTATTTCGCTGTGAAAGTGACATTTAGGCACGGAGTTGGAAAACCTTGTCTGAACCCCTCCATCCTTCCTGTAGCTGCTCAGACTCTGCTTCTCTGCCCCCAGCCAAGCTTATAGGCCTGCAGAGTGTCTAGTTTTGAAGATACAGACTCTGCTAAGCAAAAGTGAACAGGGCCAAACTGGGCTTATTTCGCTGTGAAAGTGACATTTAGGCACGGAGTTGGAAAACCTTGTCTGAACCCCTCCATCCTTCCTGTAGCTGCTCAGACTCTGCTTCTCTGCCCCCAGCCAAGCTTATAGGCCTGCAGAGTGTCTAGTTTTGAAGATACAGACTCTGCTAAGCAAAAGTGAACAGGGCCAAACTGGGCTTATTTCGCTGTGAAAGTGACATTTAGGCACGGAGTTGGAAAACCTTGTCTGAACCCCTCCATCCTTCCTGTAGCTGCTCAGACTCTGCTTCTCTGCCCCCAGCCAAGCTTATAGGCCTGCAGAGTGTCTAGTTTTGAAGATACAGACTCTGCTAAGCAAAAGTGAACAGGGCCAAACTGGGCTTATTTCGCTGTGAAAGTGACATTTAGGTACGGAGTTGGAAAACCTTGTCTGAACCCCTCCATCCTTCCTGTAGCTGCTCAGACTCTGCTTCTCTGCCCCCAGCCAAGCTTATAGGCCTGCAGAGTGTCTAGTTTTGAAGATACAGACTCTGCTAAGCAAAAGTGAACAGGGCCAAACTGGGCTTATTTCGCTGTGAAAGTGACATTTAGGCACGGAGTTGGAAAACCTTGTCTGAACCCCTCCATCCTTCCTGTAGCTGCTCAGACTCTGCTTCTCTGCCCCCAGCCAAGCTTATAGGCCTGCAGAGTGTCTAGTTTTGAAGATACAGACTCTGCTAAGCAAAAGTGAACAGGGCCAAACTGGGCTTATTTCGCTGTGAAATTTCGATGTCACTTTCACAGCGAAATAAGCCCAGTTTGGCCCTGTTCACTTTTGCTTAGCAGAGTCTGTATCTTCAAAACTAGACACTCTGCAGGCCTATATCAGCCCAATATCAATATCAGCCCAATATCAATATCAGCCCAATATCAGCATCAGCCCAATATCAGCATCAGCCCAATATCAGCATCAGCCCAATATCAGCATCAGCCCAATATCAGCATCAGCCCAATATCAGCATCAGCCCAATATCAGCATCAGCCCAATATCAGCATCAGCCCAATATCAGCATCAGCCCAATATCAGCATCAGCCCAATATCAGCATCAGCCCAATATCAGCATCAGCCCAATATCAGCATCAGCCCAATATCAGCATCAGCCCAATATCAGCATCAGCCCAATATCAGCATCAGCCCAATATCAGCATCAGCCCAATATCAGCATCAGCCCAATATCAGCATCAGCCCAATATCAGCATCAGCCCAATATCAGCATCAGCCCAATATCAGCATCAGCCCAATATCAGCATCAGCCCAATATCAGCATCAGCCCAATATCAGCATCAGCCCAATATCAGCATCAGCCCAATATCAGCATCAGCCCAATATCAGCATCAGCCCAATATCAGCATCAGCCCAATATCAGCATCAGCCCAATATCAGCATCAGCCCAATATCAGCATCAGCCCAATATCAGCATCAGCCCAATATCAGCATCAGCCCAATATCAGCATCAGCCCAATATCAGCATCAGCCCAATATCAGCATCAGCCCAATATCAGCATCAGCCCAATATCAGCATCAGCCCAATATCAGCATCAGCCCAATATCAGCATCAGCTGATATTATATCATATTGGGCTGCTTCTCTGCCCCCAGCCAAGCTTATAGGCCTGCAGAGTGTCTAGGGCTGATGCTGATATTGGGCTGATGCTGATATTGGGCTGATGCTGATATTGGGCTGATGCTGATATTGGGCTGATGCTGATATTGGGCTGATGCTGATATTGGGCTGATGCTGATATTGGGCTGATGCTGATACTGGGCTGATGCTGATATTGGGCTGATGCTGATATTGGGCTGATGCTGATATTGGGCTGATGCTGATATTGGGCTGATGCTGATATTGGGCTGATGCTGATATTGGGCTGATGCTGATATTGGGCTGATGCTGATATTGGGCTGATGCTGATATTGGGCTGATGCTGATATTGGGCTGATGCTGATATTGGGCTGATGCTGATATTGGGCTGATGCTGATATTGGGCTGATGCTGATATTGGGCTGATGCTGATATTGGGCTGATGCTGATATTGGGCTGATGCTGATATTGGGCTGATGCTGATATTGGGCTGATGCTGATATTGGGCTGATGCTGATATTGGGCTGATGCTGATATTGGGCTGATGCTGATATTGGGCTGATGCTGATATTGGGCTGATGCTGATATTGGGCTGATGCTGATATTGGGCTGATGCTGATATTGGGCTGATGCTGATATTGGGCTGATGCTGATATTGGGCTGATGCTGATATTGGGCTGATGCTGATATTGGGCTGATGCTGATATTGGGCTGATGCTGATATTGGGCTGATGCTGATATTGGGCTGATGCTGATATTGGGCTGATGCTGATATTGGGCTGATGCTGATATTGGGCTGATGCTGATATTGGGCTGATGCTGATATTGGGCTGATGCTGATATTGGGCTGATGCTGATATTGGGCTGATGCTGATATTGGGCTGATGCTGATATTGGGCTGATGCTGATATTGGGCTGATGCTGATATTGGGCTGATGCTGATATTGGGCTGATGCTGATATTGGGCTGATGCTGATATTGGGCTGATGCTGATATTGGGCTGATGCTGATATTGGGCTGATGCTGATATTGGGCTGATGCTGATATTGGGCTGATGCTGATATTGGGCTGATGCTGATATTGGGCTGATGCTGATATTGGGCTGATGCTGATATTGGGCTGATGCTGATATTGGGCTGATGCTGATATTGGGCTGATGCTGATATTGGGCTGATATTGATATTGGGCTGATATTGATATTGGGCTGATATAGGCCTGCAGAGTGTCTAGTTTTGAAGATACAGACTCTGCTAAGCAAAAGTGAACAGGGCCAAACTGGGCTTATTTCGCTGTGAAAGTGACATTTAGGCACGGACTTGGAAAACCTTGTCTGAACCCCTCCATCCTTCCTGTAGCTGCTCAGACTCTGCTTCTCTGCCCCCAGCCAAGCTTATAGGCCTGCAGAGTGTCTAGTTTTGAAGATACA
This sequence comes from Electrona antarctica, assembly GCF_951216825.1. Taxonomy (NCBI): domain Eukaryota; kingdom Metazoa; phylum Chordata; class Actinopteri; order Myctophiformes; family Myctophidae; genus Electrona; species Electrona antarctica. The sequence continues at coordinate 8,769 of NW_027637250.1, forward strand.
GACTCTGCTAAGCAAAAGTGAACAGGGCCAAACTGGGCTTATTTCGCTGTGAAAGTGACATTTAGGCACGGAGTTGGAAAACCTTGTCTGAACCCCTCCATCCTTCCTGTAGCTGCTCAGACTCTGCTTCTCTGCCCCCAGCCAAGCTTATAGGCCTGCAGAGTGTCTAGTTTTGAAGATACAGACTCTGCTAAGCAAAAGTGAACAGGGCCAAACTGGGCTTATTTCGCTGTGAAAGTGACATTTAGGCACGGAGTTGGAAAACCTTGTCTGAACCCCTCCATCCTTCCTGTAGCTGCTCAGACTCTGCTTCTCTGCCCCCAGCCAAGCTTATAGGCCTGCAGAGTGTCTAGTTTTGAAGATACAGACTCTGCTAAGCAAAAGTGAACAGGGCCAAACTGGGCTTATTTCGCTGTGAAAGTGACATTTAGGCACGGAGTTGGAAAACCTTGTCTGAACCCCTCCATCCTTCCTGTAGCTGCTCAGACTCTGCTTCTCTGCCCCCAGCCAAGCTTATAGGCCTGCAGAGTGTCTAGTTTTGAAGATACAGACTCTGCTAAGCAAAAGTGAACAGGGCCAAACTGGGCTTATTTCGCTGTGAAAGTGACATTTAGGCACGGAGTTGGAAAACCTTGTCTGAACCCCTCCATCCTTCCTGTAGCTGCTCAGACTCTGCTTCTCTGCCCCCAGCCAAGCTTATAGGCCTGCAGAGTGTCTAGTTTTGAAGATACAGACTCTGCTAAGCAAAAGTGAACAGGGCCAAACTGGGCTTATTTCGCTGTGAAAGTGACATTTAGGCACGGAGTTGGAAAACCTTGTCTGAACCCCTCCATCCTTCCTGTAGCTGCTCAGACTCTGCTTCTCTGCCCCCAGCCAAGCTTATAGGCCTGCAGAGTGTCTAGTTTTGAAGATACAGACTCTGCTAAGCAAAAGTGAACAGGGCCAAACTGGGCTTATTTCGCTGTGAAAGTGACATTTAGGCACGGAGTTGGAAAACCTTGTCTGAACCCCTCCATCCTTCCTGTAGCTGCTCAGACTCTGCTTCTCTGCCCCCAGCCAAGCTTATAGGCCTGCAGAGTGTCTAGTTTTGAAGATACAGACTCTGCTAAGCAAAAGTGAACAGGGCCAAACTGGGCTTATTTCGCTGTGAAAGTGACATTTAGGCACGGAGTTGGAAAACCTTGTCTGAACCCCTCCATCCTTCCTGTAGCTGCTCAGACTCTGCTTCTCTGCCCCCAGCCAAGCTTATAGGCCTGCAGAGTGTCTAGTTTTGAAGATACAGACTCTGCTAAGCAAAAGTGAACAGGGCCAAACTGGGCTTATTTCGCTGTGAAAGTGACATTTAGGCACGGAGTTGGAAAACCTTGTCTGAACCCCTCCATCCTTCCTGTAGCTGCTCAGACTCTGCTTCTCTGCCCCCAGCCAAGCTTATAGGCCTGCAGAGTGTCTAGTTTTGAAGATACAGACTCTGCTAAGCAAAAGTGAACAGGGCCAAACTGGGCTTATTTCGCTGTGAAAGTGACATTTAGGCACGGAGTTGGAAAACCTTGTCTGAACCCCTCCATCCTTCCTGTAGCTGCTCAGACTCTGCTTCTCTGCCCCCAGCCAAGCTTATAGGCCTGCAGAGTGTCTAGTTTTGAAGATACAGACTCTGCTAAGCAAAAGTGAACAGGGCCAAACTGGGCTTATTTCGCTGTGAAAGTGACATTTAGGCACGGAGTTGGAAAACCTTGTCTGAACCCCTCCATCCTTCCTGTAGCTGCTCAGACTCTGCTTCTCTGCCCCCAGCCAAGCTTATAGGCCTGCAGAGTGTCTAGTTTTGAAGATACAGACTCTGCTAAGCAAAAGTGAACAGGGCCAAACTGGGCTTATTTCGCTGTGAAAGTGACATTTAGGCACGGAGTTGGAAAACCTTGTCTGAACCCCTCCATCCTTCCTGTAGCTGCTCAGACTCTGCTTCTCTGCCCCCAGCCAAGCTTATAGGCCTGCAGAGTGTCTAGTTTTGAAGATACAGACTCTGCTAAGCAAAAGTGAACAGGGCCAAACTGGGCTTATTTCGCTGTGAAAGTGACATTTAGGCACGGAGTTGGAAAACCTTGTCTGAACCCCTCCATCCTTCCTGTAGCTGCTCAGACTCTGCTTCTCTGCCCCCAGCCAAGCTTATAGGCCTGCAGAGTGTCTAGTTTTGAAGATACAGACTCTGCTAAGCAAAAGTGAACAGGGCCAAACTGGGCTTATTTCGCTGTGAAAGTGACATTTAGGCACGGAGTTGGAAAACCTTGTCTGAACCCCTCCATCCTTCCTGTAGCTGCTCAGACTCTGCTTCTCTGCCCCCAGCCAAGCTTATAGGCCTGCAGAGTGTCTAGTTTTGAAGATACAGACTCTGCTAAGCAAAAGTGAACAGGGCCAAACTGGGCTTATTTCGCTGTGAAAGTGACATTTAGGCACGGAGTTGGAAAACCTTGTCTGAACCCCTCCATCCTTCCTGTAGCTGCTCAGACTCTGCTTCTCTGCCCCCAGCCAAGCTTATAGGCCTGCAGAGTGTCTAGTTTTGAAGATACAGACTCTGCTAAGCAAAAGTGAACAGGGCCAAACTGGGCTTATTTCGCTGTGAAAGTGACATTTAGGCACGGAGTTGGAAAACCTTGTCTGAACCCCTCCATCCTTCCTGTAGCTGCTCAGACTCTGCTTCTCTGCCCCCAGCCAAGCTTATAGGCCTGCAGAGTGTCTAGTTTTGAAGATACAGACTCTGCTAAGCAAAAGTGAACAGGGCCAAACTGGGCTTATTTCGCTGTGAAAGTGACATTTAGGCACGGAGTTGGAAAACCTTGTCTGAACCCCTCCATCCTTCCTGTAGCTGCTCAGACTCTGCTTCTCTGCCCCCAGCCAAGCTTATAGGCCTGCAGAGTGTCTAGTTTTGAAGATACAGACTCTGCTAAGCAAAAGTGAACAGGGCCAAACTGGGCTTATTTCGCTGTGAAAGTGACATTTAGGCACGGAGTTGGAAAACCTTGTCTGAACCCCTCCATCCTTCCTGTAGCTGCTCAGACTCTGCTTCTCTGCCCCCAGCCAAGCTTATAGGCCTGCAGAGTGTCTAGTTTTGAAGATACAGACTCTGCTAAGCAAAAGTGAACAGGGCCAAACTGGGCTTATTTCGCTGTGAAAGTGACATCGAAATTTCACAGCGAAATAAGCCCAGTTTGGCCCTGTTCACTTTTGCTTAGCAGAGTCTGTATCTTCAAAACTAGACACTCTGCAGGCCTATAAGCTTGGCTGGGGGCAGAGAAGCAGAGTCTGAGCAGCTACAGGAAGGATGGAGGGGTTCAGACAAGGTTTTCCAACTCCGTGCCTAAATGTCACTTTCACAGCGAAATAAGCCCAGTTTGGCCCTGTTCACTTTTGCTTAGCAGAGTCTGTATCTTCAAAACTAGACACTCTGCAGGCCTATAAGCTTGGCTGGGGGCAGAGAAGCAGAGTCTGAGCAGCTACAGGAAGGATGGAGGGGTTCAGACAAGGTTTTCCAACTCCGTGCCTAAATGTCACTTTCACAGCGAAATAAGCCCAGTTTGGCCCTGTTCACTTTTGCTTAGCAGAGTCTGTATCTTCAAAACTAGACACTCTGCAGGCCTATAAGCTTGGCTGGGGGCAGAGAAGCAGAGTCTGAGCAGCTACAGGAAGGATGGAGGGGTTCAGACAAGGTTTTCCAACTCCGTGCCTAAATGTCACTTTCACAGCGAAATAAGCCCAGTTTGGCCCTGTTCACTTTTGCTTAGCAGAGTCTGTATCTTCAAAACTAGACACTCTGCAGGCCTATAAGCTTGGCTGGGGGCAGAGAAGCAGAGTCTGAGCAGCTACAGGAAGGATGGAGGGGTTCAGACAAGGTTTTCCAACTCCGTGCCTAAATGTCACTTTCACAGCGAAATAAGCCCAGTTTGGCCCTGTTCACTTTTGCTTAGCAGAGTCTGTATCTTCAAAACTAGACACTCTGCAGGCCTATAAGCTTGGCTGGGGGCAGAGAAGCAGAGTCTGAGCAGCTACAGGAAGGATGGAGGGGTTCAGACAAGGTTTTCCAACTCCGTGCCTAAATGTCACTTTCACAGCGAAATAAGCCCAGTTTGGCCCTGTTCACTTTTGCTTAGCAGAGTCTGTATCTTCAAAACTAGACACTCTGCAGGCCTATAAGCTTGGCTGGGGGCAGAGAAGCAGAGTCTGAGCAGCTACAGGAAGGATGGAGGGGTTCAGACAAGGTTTTCCAACTCCGTGCCTAAATGTCACTTTCACAGCGAAATAAGCCCAGTTTGGCCCTGTTCACTTTTGCTTAGCAGAGTCTGTATCTTCAAAACTAGACACTCTGCAGGCCTATAAGCTTGGCTGGGGGCAGAGAAGCAGAGTCTGAGCAGCTACAGGAAGGATGGAGGGGTTCAGACAAGGTTTTCCAACTCCGTGCCTAAATGTCACTTTCACAGCGAAATAAGCCCAGTTTGGCCCTGTTCACTTTTGCTTAGCAGAGTCTGTATCTTCAAAACTAGACACTCTGCAGGCCTATAAGCTTGGCTGGGGGCAGAGAAGCAGAGTCTGAGCAGCTACAGGAAGGATGGAGGGGTTCAGACAAGGTTTTCCAACTCCGTGCCTAAATGTCACTTTCACAGCGAAATAAGCCCAGTTTGGCCCTGTTCACTTTTGCTTAGCAGAGTCTGTATCTTCAAAACTAGACACTCTGCAGGCCTATAAGCTTGGCTGGGGGCAGAGAAGCAGAGTCTGAGCAGCTACAGGAAGGATGGAGGGGTTCAGACAAGGTTTTCCAACTCCGTGCCTAAATGTCACTTTCACAGCGAAATAAGCCCAGTTTGGCCCTGTTCACTTTTGCTTAGCAGAGTCTGTATCTTCAAAACTAGACACTCTGCAGGCCTATAAGCTTGGCTGGGGGCAGAGAAGCAGAGTCTGAGCAGCTACAGGAAGGATGGAGGGGTTCAGACAAGGTTTCCAATATCAGCATCAGCCCAATATCAGCATCAGCCCAATATCAGCATCAGCCCAATATCAGCATCAGCCCAATATCAGCATCAGCCCAATATCAGCATCAGCCCAATATCAGCATCAGCCCAATATCAGCATCAGCCCAATATCAGCATCAGCCCAATATCAGCATCAGCCCAATATCAGCATCAGCCCAATATCAGCATCAGCCCAATATCAGCATCAGCCCAATATCAGCATCAGCCCAATATCAGCATCAGCCCAATATCAGCATCAGCCCAATATCAGCATCAGCCCAATATCAGCATCAGCCCAATATCAGCATCAGCCCAATATCAGCATCAGCCCAATATCAGCATCAGCCCAATATCAGCATCAGCCCAATATCAGCATCAGCCCAATATCAGCATCAGCCCAATATCAGCATCAGCCCAATATCAGCATCAGCCCAATATCAGCATCAGCCCAATATCAGCATCAGCCCAATATCAGCATCAGCCCAATATCAGCATCAGCCCAATATCAGCATCAGCCCAATATCAGCATCAGCCCAATATCAGCATCAGCCCAATATCAGCATCAGCCCAATATCAGCATCAGCCCAATATCAGCATCAGCCCAATATCAGCATCAGCCCAATATCAGCATCAGCCCAATATCAGCATCAGCCCAATATCAGCATCAGCCCAATATCAGCATCAGCCCAATATCAGCATCAGCCCAATATCAGCATCAGCCCAATATCAGCATCAGCCCAATATCAGCATCAGCCCAATATCAGCATCAGCCCAATATCAGCATCAGCCCAATATCAGCATCAGCCCAATATCAGCATCAGCCCAATATCAGCATCAGCCCAATATCAGCATCAGCCCAATATCAGCATCAGCCCAATATCAGCATCAGCCCAATATCAGCATCAGCCCAATATCAGCATCAGCCCAATATCAGCATCAGCCCAATATCAGCATCAGCCCAATATCAGCATCAGCCCTAGACACTCTGCAGGCCTATAAGCTTGGCTGGGGGCAGAGAAGCAGCCCAATATGATATAATATCAGCTGATGCTGATATTGGGCTGATGCTGATATTGGGCTGATGCTGATATTGGGCTGATGCTGATATTGGGCTGATGCTGATATTGGGCTGATGCTGATATTGGGCTGATGCTGATATTGGGCTGATGCTGATATTGGGCTGATGCTGATATTGGGCTGATGCTGATATTGGGCTGATGCTGATATTGGGCTGATGCTGATATTGGGCTGATGCTGATATTGGGCTGATGCTGATATTGGGCTGATGCTGATATTGGGCTGATGCTGATATTGGGCTGATGCTGATATTGGGCTGATGCTGATATTGGGCTGATGCTGATATTGGGCTGATGCTGATATTGGGCTGATGCTGATATTGGGCTGATGCTGATATTGGGCTGATGCTGATATTGGGCTGATGCTGATATTGGGCTGATGCTGATATTGGGCTGATGCTGATATTGGGCTGATGCTGATATTGGGCTGATGCTGATATTGGGCTGATGCTGATATTGGGCTGATGCTGATATTGGGCTGATGCTGATATTGGGCTGATATTGATATTGGGCTGATATTGATATTGGGCTGATATAGGCCTGCAGAGTGTCTAGTTTTGAAGATACAGACTCTGCTAAGCAAAAGTGAACAGGGCCAAACTGGGCTTATTTCGCTGTGAAAGTGACATTTAGGCACGGACTTGGAAAACCTTGTCTGAACCCCTCCATCCTTCCTGTAGCTGCTCAGACTCTGCTTCTCTGCCCCCAGCCAAGCTTATAGGCCTGCAGAGTGTCTAGTTTTGAAGATACAGACTCTGCTAAGCAAAAGTGAACAGGGCCAAACTGGGCTTATTTCGCTGTGAAAGTGACATTTAGGCACGGAGTTGGAAAACCTTGTCTGAACCCCTCCATCCTTCCTGTAGCTGCTCAGACTCTGCTTCTCTGCCCCCAGCCAAGCTTATAGGCCTGCAGAGTGTCTAGTTTTGAAGATACAGACTCTGCTAAGCAAAAGTGAACAGGGCCAAACTGGGCTTATTTCGCTGTGAAAGTGACATTTAGGCACGGAGTTGGAAAACCTTGTCTGAACCCCTCCATCCTTCCTGTAGCTGCTCAGACTCTGCTTCTCTGCCCCCAGCCAAGCTTATAGGCCTGCAGAGTGTCTAGTTTTGAAGATACAGACTATGCTAAGCAAAAGTGAACAGGGCCAAACTGGGCTTATTTCGCTGTGAAAGTGACATTTAGGCACGGAGTTGGAAAACCTTGTCTGAACCCCTCCATCCTTCCTGTAGCTGCTCAGACTCTGCTTCTCTGCCCCCAGCCAAGCTTATAGGCCTGCAGAGTGTCTAGTTTTGAAGATACAGACTCTGCTAAGCAAAAGTGAACAGGGCCAAACTGGGCTTATTTCGCTGTGAAAGTGACATTTAGGCACGGAGTTGGAAAACCTTGTCTGAACCCCTCCATCCTTCCTGTAGCTGCTCAGACTCTGCTTCTCTGCCCCCAGCCAAGCTTATAGGCCTGCAGAGTGTCTAGTTTTGAAGATACAGACTCTGCTAAGCAAAAGTGAACAGGGCCAAACTGGGCTTATTTCGCTGTGAAAGTGACATTTAGGCACGGAGTTGGAAAACCTTGTCTGAACCCCTCCATCCTTCCTGTAGCTGCTCAGACTCTGCTTCTCTGCCCCCAGCCAAGCTTATAGGCCTGCAGAGTGTCTAGTTTTGAAGATACAGACTCTGCTAAGCAAAAGTGAACAGGGCCAAACTGGGCTTATTTCGCTGTGAAAGTGACATTTAGGCACGGAGTTGGAAAACCTTGTCTGAACCCCTCCATCCTTCCTGTAGCTGCTCAGACTCTGCTTCTCTGCCCCCAGCCAAGCTTATAGGCCTGCAGAGTGTCTAGTTTTGAAGATACAGACTCTGCTAAGCAAAAGTGAACAGGGCCAAACTGGGCTTATTTCGCTGTGAAAGTGACATTTAGGCACGGAGTTGGAAAACCTTGTCTGAACCCCTCCATCCTTCCTGTAGCTGCTCAGACTCTGCTTCTCTGCCCCCAGCCAAGCTTATAGGCCTGCAGAGTGTCTAGTTTTGAAGATACAGACTCTGCTAAGCAAAAGTGAACAGGGCCAAACTGGGCTTATTTCGCTGTGAAAGTGACATTTAGGCACGGAGTTGGAAAACCTTGTCTGAACCCCTCCATCCTTCCTGTAGCTGCTCAGACTCTGCTTCTCTGCCCCCAGCCAAGCTTATAGGCCTGCAGAGTGTCTAGTTTTGAAGATACAGACTCTGCTAAGCAAAAGTGAACAGGGCCAAACTGGGCTTATTTCGCTGTGAAAGTGACATTTAGGCACGGAGTTGGAAAACCTTGTCTGAACCCCTCCATCCTTCCTGTAGCTGCTCAGACTCTGCTTCTCTGCCCCCAGCCAAGCTTATAGGCCTGCAGAGTGTCTAGTTTTGAAGATACAGACTCTGCTAAGCAAAAGTGAACAGGGCCAAACTGGGCTTATTTCGCTGTGAAAGTGACATTTAGGCACGGAGTTGGAAAACCTTGTCTGAACCCCTCCATCCTTCCTGTAGCTGCTCAGACTCTGCTTCTCTGCCCCCAGCCAAGCTTATAGGCCTGCAGAGTGTCTAGTTTTGAAGATACAGACTCTGCTAAGCAAAAGTGAACAGGGCCAAACTGGGCTTATTTCGCTGTGAAAGTGACATTTAGGCACGGAGTTGGAAAACCTTGTCTGAACCCCTCCATCCTTCCTGTAGCTGCTCAGACTCTGCTTCTCTGCCCCCAGCCAAGCTTATAGGCCTGCAGAGTGTCTAGTTTTGAAGATACAGACTCTGCTAAGCAAAAGTGAACAGGGCCAAACTGGGCTTATTTCGCTGTGAAAGTGACATTTAGGCACGGAGTTGGAAAACCTTGTCTGAACCCCTCCATCCTTCCTGTAGCTGCTCAGACTCTGCTTCTCTGCCCCCAGCCAAGCTTATAGGCCTGCAGAGTGTCTAGTTTTGAAGATACAGACTCTGCTAAGCAAAAGTGAACAGGGCCAAACTGGGCTTATTTCGCTGTGAAAGTGACATTTAGGCACGGAGTTGGAAAACCTTGTCTGAACCCCTCCATCCTTCCTGTAGCTGCTCAGACTCTGCTTCTCTGCCCCCAGCCAAGCTTATAGGCCTGCAGAGTGTCTAGTTTTGAAGATACAGACTCTGCTAAGCAAAAGTGAACAGGGCCAAACTGGGCTTATTTCGCTGTGAAAGTGACATTTAGGCACGGAGTTGGAAAACCTTGTCTGAACCCCTCCATCCTTCCTGTAGCTGCTCAGACTCTGCTTCTCTGCCCCCAGCCAAGCTTATAGGCCTGCAGAGTGTCTAGTTTTGAAGATACAGACTCTGCTAAGCAAAAGTGAACAGGGCCAAACTGGGCTTATTTCGCTGTGAAAGTGACATTTAGGCACGGAGTTGGAAAACCTTGTCTGAACCCCTCCATCCTTCCTGTAGCTGCTCAGACTCTGCTTCTCTGCCCCCAGCCAAGCTTATAGGCCTGCAGAGTGTCTAGTTTTGAAGATACAGACTCTGCTAAGCAAAAGTGAACAGGGCCAAACTGGGCTTATTTCGCTGTGAAAGTGACATTTAGGCACGGAGTTGGAAAACCTTGTCTGAACCCCTCCATCCTTCCTGTAGCTGCTCAGACTCTGCTTCTCTGCCCCCAGCCAAGCTTATAGGCCTGCAGAGTGTCTAGTTTTGAAGATACAGACTCTGCTAAGCAAAAGTGAACAGGGCCAAACTGGGCTTATTTCGCTGTGAAAGTGACATTTAGGCACGGAGTTGGAAAACCTTGTCTGAACCCCTCCATCCTTCCTGTAGCTGCTCAGACTCTGCTTCTCTGCCCCCAGCCAAGCTTATAGGCCTGCAGAGTGTCTAGTTTTGAAGATACAGACTCTGCTAAGCAAAAGTGAACAGGGCCAAACTGGGCTTATTTCGCTGTGAAAGTGACATTTAGGCACGGAGTTGGAAAACCTTGTCTGAACCCCTCCATCCTTCCTGTAGCTGCTCAGACTCTGCTTCTCTGCCCCCAGCCAAGCTTATAGGCCTGCAGAGTGTCTAGTTTTGAAGATACAGACTCTGCTAAGCAAAAGTGAACAGGGCCAAACTGGGCTTATTTCGCTGTGAAAGTGACATCGAAATTTCACAGCGAAATAAGCCCAGTTTGGCCCTGTTCACTTTTGCTTAGCAGAGTCTGTATCTTCAAAACTAGACACTCTGCAGGCCTATAAGCTTGGCTGGGGGCAGAGAAGCAGAGTCTGAGCAGCTACAGGAAGGATGGAGGGGGTTCAGACAAGGTTTTCCAAACTCCGTGCCTAAATGTCACTTTCACAGCGAAATAAGCCCAGTTTGGCCCTGTTCACTTTTGCTTAGCAGAGTCTGTATCTTCAAAACTAGACACTCTGCAGGCCTATAAGCTTGGCTGGGGGCAGAGAAGCAGAGTCTGAGCAGCTACAGGAAGGATGGAGGGGTTCAGACAAGGTTTTCCAACTCCGTGCCTAAATGTCACTTTCACAGCGAAATAAGCCCAGTTTGGCCCTGTTCACTTTTGCTTAGCAGAGTCTGTATCTTCAAAACTAGACACTCTGCAGGCCTATAAGCTTGGCTGGGGGCAGAGAAGCAGAGTCTGAGCAGCTACAGGAAGGATGGAGGGGTTCAGACAAGGTTTTCCAACTCCGTGCCTAAATGTCACTTTCACAGCGAAATAAGCCCAGTTTGGCCCTGTTCACTTTTGCTTAGCAGAGTCTGTATCTTCAAAACTAGACACTCTGCAGGCCTATAAGCTTGGCTGGGGGCAGAGAAGCAGAGTCTGAGCAGCTACAGGAAGGATGGAGGGGTTCAGACAAGGTTTTCCAACTCCGTGCCTAAATGTCACTTTCACAGCGAAATAAGCCCAGTTTGGCCCTGTTCACTTTTGCTTAGCAGAGTCTGTATCTTCAAAACTAGACACTCTGCAGGCCTATAAGCTTGGCTGGGGGCAGAGAAGCAGAGTCTGAGCAGCTACAGGAAGGATGGAGGGGTTCAGACAAGGTTTTCCAACTCCGTGCCTAAATGTCACTTTCACAGCGAAATAAGCCCAGTTTGGCCCTGTTCACTTTTGCTTAGCAGAGTCTGTATCTTCAAAACTAGACACTCTGCAGGCCTATAAGCTTGGCTGGGGGCAGAGAAGCAGAGTCTGAGCAGCTACAGGAAGGATGGAGGGGTTCAGACAAGGTTTTCCAACTCCGTGCCTAAATGTCACTTTCACAGCGAAATAAGCCCAGTTTGGCCCTGTTCACTTTTGCTTAGCAGAGTCTGTATCTTCAAAACTAGACACTCTGCAGGCCTATAAGCTTGGCTGGGGGCAGAGAAGCAGAGTCTGAGCAGCTACAGGAAGGATGGAGGGGTTCAGACAAGGTTTTCCAACTCCGTGCCTAAATGTCACTTTCACAGCGAAATAAGCCCAGTTTGGCCCTGTTCACTTTTGCTTAGCAGAGTCTGTATCTTCAAAACTAGACACTCTGCAGGCCTATAAGCTTGGCTGGGGGCAGAGAAGCAGAGTCTGAGCAGCTACAGGAAGGATGGAGGGGTTCAGACAAGGTTTTCCAACTCCGTGCCTAAATGTCACTTTCACAGCGAAATAAGCCCAGTTTGGCCCTGTTCACTTTTGCTTAGCAGAGTCTGTATCTTCAAAACTAGACACTCTGCAGGCCTATAAGCTTGGCTGGGGGCAGAGAAGCAGAGTCTGAGCAGCTACAGGAAGGATGGAGGGGTTCAGACAAGGTTTTCCAACTCCGTGCCTAAATGTCACTTTCACAGCGAAATAAGCCCAGTTTGGCCCTGTTCACTTTTGCTTAGCAGAGTCTGTATCTTCAAAACTAGACACTCTGCAGGCCTATAAGCTTGGCTGGGGGCAGAGAAGCAGAGTCTGAGCAGCTACAGGAAGGATGGAGGGGTTCAGACAAGGTTTTCCAACTCCGTGCCTAAATGTCACTTTCACAGCGAAATAAGCCCAGTTTGGCCCTGTTCACTTTTGCTTAGCAGAGTCTGTATCTTCAAAACTAGACACTCTGCAGGCCTATAAGCTTGGCTGGGGGCAGAGAAGCAGAGTCTGAGCAGCTACAGGAAGGATGGAGGGGTTCAGACAAGGTTTTCCAACTCCGTGCCTAAATGTCACTTTCACAGCGAAATAAGCCCAGTTTGGCCCTGTTCACTTTTGCTTAGCAGAGTCTGTATCTTCAAAACTAGACACTCTGCAGGCCTATAAGCTTGGCTGGGGGCAGAGAAGCAGAGTCTGAGCAGCTACAGGAAGGATGGAGGGGTTCAGACAAGGTTTTCCAACTCCGTGCCTAAATGTCACTTTCACAGCGAAATAAGCCCAGTTTGGCCCTGTTCACTTTTGCTTAGCAGAGTCTGTATCTTCAAAACTAGACACTCTGCAGGCCTATAAGCTTGGCTGGGGGCAGAGAAGCAGAGTCTGAGCAGCTACAGGAAGGATGGAGGGGTTCAGACAAGGTTTTCCAACTCCGTGCCTAAATGTCACTTTCACAGCGAAATAAGCCCAGTTTGGCCCTGTTCACTTTTGCTTAGCAGAGTCTGTATCTTCAAAACTAGACACTCTGCAGGCCTATAAGCTTGGCTGGGGGCAGAGAAGCAGAGTCTGAGCAGCTACAGGAAGGATGGAGGGGTTCAGACAAGGTTTTCCAACTCCGTGCCTAAATGTCACTTTCACAGCGAAATAAGCCCAGTTTGGCCCTGTTCACTTTTGCTTAGCAGAGTCTGTATCTTCAAAACTAGACACTCTGCAGGCCTATAAGCTTGGCTGGGGGCAGAGAAGCAGAGTCTGAGCAGCTACAGGAAGGATGGAGGGGTTCAGACAAGGTTTTCCAACTCCGTGCCTAAATGTCACTTTCACAGCGAAATAAGCCCAGTTTGGCCCTGTTCACTTTTGCTTAGCAGAGTCTGTATCTTCAAAACTAGACACTCTGCAGGCCTATAAGCTTGGCTGGGGGCAGAGAAGCAGAGTCTGAGCAGCTACAGGAAGGATGGAGGGGTTCAGACAAGGTTTTCCAACTCCGTGCCTAAATGTCACTTTCACAGCGAAATAAGCCCAGTTTGGCCCTGTTCACTTTTGCTTAGCAGAGTCTGTATCTTCAAAACTAGACACTCTGCAGGCCTATAAGCTTGGCTGGGGGCAGAGAAGCAGAGTCTGAGCAGCTACAGGAAGGATGGAGGGGTTCAGACAAGGTTTCCAATATCAGCATCAGCCCAATATCAGCATCAGCCCAATATCAGCATCAGCCCAATATCAGCATCAGCCCAATATCAGCATCAGCCCAATATCAGCATCAGCCCAATATCAGCATCAGCCCAATATCAGCATCAGCCCAATATCAGCATCAGCCCAATATCAGCATCAGCCCAATATCAGCATCAGCCCAATATCAGCATCAGCCCAATATCAGCATCAGCCCAATATCAGCATCAGCCCAATATCAGCATCAGCCCAATATCAGCATCAGCCCAATATCAGCATCAGCCCAATATCAGCATCAGCCCAATATCAGCATCAGCCCAATATCAGCATCAGCCCAATATCAGCATCAGCCCAATATCAGCATCAGCCCAATATCAGCATCAGCCCAATATCAGCATCAGCCCAATATCAGCATCAGCCCAATATCCGCATCAGCCCAATATCAGCATCAGCCCAATATCAGCATCAGCCCAATATCAGCATCAGCCCAATATCAGCATCAGCCCAATATCAGCATCAGCCCAATATCAGCATCAGCCCAATATCAGCATCAGCCCAATATCAGCATCAGCCCAATATCAGCATCAGCCCAATATCAGCATCAGCCCAATATCAGCATCAGCCCAATATCAGCATCAGCCCAATATCAGCATCAGCCCAATATCAGCATCAGCCCAATATCAGCATCAGCCCAATATCAGCATCAGCCCAATATCAGCATCAGCCCAATATCAGCATCAGCCCAATATCAGCATCAGCCCAATATCAGCATCAGCCCAATATCAGCATCAGCCCAATATCAGCATCAGCCCAATATCAGCATCAGCCCAATATCAGCATCAGCCCAATATCAGCATCAGCCCAATATCAGCATCAGCCCAATATCAGCATCAGCCCAATATCAGCATCAGCCCAATATCAGCATCAGCCCAATATCAGCATCAGCCCAATATCAGCATCAGCCCTAGACACTCTGCAGGCCTATAAGCTTGGCTGGGGGCAGAGAAGCAGCCCAATATGATATAATATCAGCTGATGCTGATATTGGGCTGATGCTGATATTGGGCTGATGCTGATATTGGGCTGATGCTGATATTGGGCTGATGCTGATATTGGGCTGATGCTGATATTGGGCTGATGCTGATATTGGGCTGATGCTGATATTGGGCTGATGCTGATATTGGGCTGATGCTGATATTGGGCTGATGCTGATATTGGGCTGATGCTGATATTGGGCTGATGCTGATATTGGGCTGATGCTGATATTGGGCTGATGCTGATATTGGGCTGATGCTGATATTGGGCTGATGCTGATATTGGGCTGATGCTGATATTGGGCTGATGCTGATATTGGGCTGATGCTGATATTGGGCTGATGCTGATATTGGGCTGATGCTGATATTGGGCTGATGCTGATATTGGGCTGATGCTGATATTGGGCTGATGCTGATATTGGGCTGATGCTGATATTGGGCTGATGCTGATATTGGGCTGATGCTGATATTGGGCTGATGCTGATATTGGGCTGATGCTGATATTGGGCTGATGCTGATATTGGGCTGATGCTGATATTGGGCTGATGCTGATATTGGGCTGATGCTGATATTGGGCTGATGCTGATATTGGGCTGATGCTGATATTGGGCTGATGCTGATATTGGGCTGATGCTGATATTGGGCTGATGCTGATATTGGGCTGATGCTGATATTGGGCTGATGCTGATATTGGGCTGATGCTGATATTGGGCTGATGCTGATATTGGGCTGATGCTGATATTGGGCTGATGCTGATATTGGGCTGATGCTGATATTGGGCTGATGCTGATATTGGGCTGATGCTGATATTGGGCTGATGCTGATATTGGGCTGATGCTGATATTGGGCTGATGCTGATATTGGGCTGATGCTGATATTGGGCTGATGCTGATATTGGGCTGATGCTGATATTGGGCTGATGCTGATATTGGGCTGATGCTGATATTGGGCTGATGCTGATATTGGGCTGATGCTGATATTGGGCTGATGCTGATATTGGGCTGATGCTGATATTGGGCTGATGCTGATATTGGGCTGATGCTGATATTGGGCTGATGCTGATATTGGGCTGATGCTGATATTGGGCTGATGCTGATATTGGGCTGATGCTGATATTGGGCTGATGCTGATATTGGGCTGATGCTGATATTGGGCTGATGCTGATATTGGGCTGATGCTGATATTGGGCTGATGCTGATATTGGGCTGATGCTGATATTGGGCTGATGCTGATATTGGGCTGATGCTGATATTGGGCTGATGCTGATATTGGGCTGATGCTGATATTGGGCTGATGCTGATATTGGGCTGATGCTGATATTGGGCTGATGCTGATATTGGGCTGATGCTGATATTGGGCTGATGCTGATATTGGGCTGATGCTGATATTGGGCTGATGCTGATATTGGGCTGATGCTGATATTGGGCTGATGCTGATATTGGGCTGATGCTGATATTGGGCTGATATTGATATTGGGCTGATATTGATATTGGGCTGATATAGGCCTGCAGAGTGTCTAGTTTTGAAGATACAGACTCTGCTAAGCAAAAGTGAACAGGGCCAAACTGGGCTTATTTCGCTGTGAAAGTGACATTTAGGCACGGACTTGGAAAACCTTGTCTGAACCCCTCCATCCTTCCTGTAGCTGCTCAGACTCTGCTTCTCTGCCCCCAGCCAAGCTTATAGGCCTGCAGAGTGTCTAGTTTTGAAGATACAGACTCTGCTAAGCAAAAGTGAACAGGGCCAAACTGGGCTTATTTCGCTGTGAAAGTGACATTTAGGCACGGAGTTGGAAAACCTTGTCTGAACCCCTCCATCCTTCCTGTAGCTGCTCAGACTCTGCTTCTCTGCCCCCAGCCAAGCTTATAGGCCTGCAGAGTGTCTAGTTTTGAAGATACAGACTCTGCTAAGCAAAAGTGAACAGGGCCAAACTGGGCTTATTTCGCTGTGAAAGTGACATTTAGGCACGGAGTTGGAAAACCTTGTCTGAACCCCTCCATCCTTCCTGTAGCTGCTCAGACTCTGCTTCTCTGCCCCCAGCCAAGCTTATAGGCCTGCAGAGTGTCTAGTTTTGAAGATACAGACTCTGCTAAGCAAAAGTGAACAGGGCCAAACTGGGCTTATTTCGCTGTGAAAGTGACATTTAGGCACGGAGTTGGAAAACCTTGTCTGAACCCCTCCATCCTTCCTGTAGCTGCTCAGACTCTGCTTCTCTGCCCCCAGCCAAGCTTATAGGCCTGCAGAGTGTCTAGTTTTGAAGATACAGACTCTGCTAAGCAAAAGTGAACAGGGCCAAACTGGGCTTATTTCGCTGTGAAAGTGACATTTAGGCACGGAGTTGGAAAACCTTGTCTGAACCCCTCCATCCTTCCTGTAGCTGCTCAGACTCTGCTTCTCTGCCCCCAGCCAAGCTTATAGGCCTGCAGAGTGTCTAGTTTTGAAGATACAGACTCTGCTAAGCAAAAGTGAACAGGGCCAAACTGGGCTTATTTCGCTGTGAAAGTGACATTTAGGCACGGAGTTGGAAAACCTTGTCTGAACCCCTCCATCCTTCCTGTAGCTGCTCAGACTCTGCTTCTCTGCCCCCAGCCAAGCTTATAGGCCTGCAGAGTGTCTAGTTTTGAAGATACAGACTCTGCTAAGCAAAAGTGAACAGGGCCAAACTGGGCTTATTTCGCTGTGAAAGTGACATTTAGGCACGGAGTTGGAAAACCTTGTCTGAACCCCTCCATCCTTCCTGTAGCTGCTCAGACTCTGCTTCTCTGCCCCCAGCCAAGCTTATAGGCCTGCAGAGTGTCTAGTTTTGAAGATACAGACTCTGCTAAGCAAAAGTGAACAGGGCCAAACTGGGCTTATTTCGCTGTGAAAGTGACATTTAGGCACGGAGTTGGAAAACCTTGTCTGAACCCCTCCAGAGACATAGGCCTGCAGAGACACTCTGCAGGCCTATAAGCTTGGCTGGGGGCAGAGAAGCAGAGTCTGAGCAGCTACAGGAAGGATGGAGGGGTTCAGACAAGGTTTTCCAACTCCGTGCCTAAATGTCACTTTCACAGCGAAATAAGCCCAGTTTGGCCCTGTTCACTTTTGCTTAGCAGAGTCTGTATCTTCAAAACTAGACACTCTGCAGGCCTATAAGCTTGGCTGGGGGCAGAGAAGCAGAGTCTGAGCAGCTACAGGAAGGATGGAGGGGTTCAGACAAGGTTTTCCAACTCCGTGCCTAAATGTCACTTTCACAGCGAAATAAGCCCAGTTTGGCCCTGTTCACTTTTGCTTAGCAGAGTCTGTATCTTCAAAACTAGACACTCTGCAGGCCTATAAGCTTGGCTGGGGGCAGAGAAGCAGAGTCTGAGCAGCTACAGGAAGGATGGAGGGGTTCAGACAAGGTTTTCCAACTCCGTGCCTAAATGTCACTTTCACAGCGAAATAAGCCCAGTTTGGCCCTGTTCACTTTTGCTTAGCAGAGTCTGTATCTTCAAAACTAGACACTCTGCAGGCCTATAAGCTTGGCTGGGGGCAGAGAAGCAGAGTCTGAGCAGCTACAGGAAGGATGGAGGGGTTCAGACAAGGTTTTCCAACTCCGTGCCTAAATGTCACTTTCACAGCGAAATAAGCCCAGTTTGGCCCTGTTCACTTTTGCTTAGCAGAGTCTGTATCTTCAAAACTAGACACTCTGCAGGCCTATAAGCTTGGCTGGGGGCAGAGAAGCAGAGTCTGAGCAGCTACAGGAAGGATGGAGGGGTTCAGACAAGGTTTTCCAACTCCGTGCCTAAATGTCACTTTCACAGCGAAATAAGCCCAGTTTGGCCCTGTTCACTTTTGCTTAGCAGAGTCTGTATCTTCAAAACTAGACACTCTGCAGGCCTATAAGCTTGGCTGGGGGCAGAGAAGCAGAGTCTGAGCAGCTACAGGAAGGATGGAGGGGTTCAGACAAGGTTTTCCAACTCCGTGCCTAAATGTCACTTTCACAGCGAAATAAGCCCAGTTTGGCCCTGTTCACTTTTGCTTAGCAGAGTCTGTATCTTCAAAACTAGACACTCTGCAGGCCTATAAGCTTGGCTGGGGGCAGAGAAGCAGAGTCTGAGCAGCTACAGGAAGGATGGAGGGGTTCAGACAAGGTTTTCCAACTCCGTGCCTAAATGTCACTTTCACAGCGAAATAAGCCCAGTTTGGCCCTGTTCACTTTTGCTTAGCAGAGTCTGTATCTTCAAAACTAGACACTCTGCAGGCCTATATCAGCCCAATATCAATATCAGCCCAATATCAGCATCAGCCCAATATCAGCATCAGCCCAATATCAGCATCAGCCCAATATCAGCATCAGCCCAATATCAGCATCAGCCCAATATCAGCATCAGCCCAATATCAGCATCAGCCCAATATCAGCATCAGCCCAATATCAGCATCAGCCCAATATCAGCATCAGCCCAATATCAGCATCAGCCCAATATCAGCATCAGCCCAATATCAGCATCAGCCCAATATCAGCATCAGCCCAATATCAGCATCAGCCCAATATCAGCATCAGCCCAATATCAGCATCAGCCCAATATCAGCATCAGCCCAATATCAGCATCAGCCCAATATCAGCATCAGCCCAATATCAGCATCAGCCCAATATCAGCATCAGCCCAATATCAGCATCAGCCCCAATATCAGCATCAGCCCAATATCAGCATCAGCCCAATATCAGCATCAGCCCAATATCAGCATCAGCCCAATATCAGCATCAGCCCAATATCAGCATCAGCCCAATATCAGCATCAGCCCAATATCAGCATCAGCCCAATATCAGCATCAGCCCAATATCAGCATCAGCCCAATATCAGCATCAGCCCAATATCAGCATCAGCCCAATATCAGCATCAGCCCAATATCAGCATCAGCCCCAATATCAGCATCAGCCCAATATCAGCATCAGCCCAATATCAGCATCAGCCCAATATCAGCATCAGCCCAATATCAGCATCAGCCCAATATCAGCATCAGCCCAATATCAGCATCAGCCCAATATCAGCATCAGCCCAATATCAGCATCAGCCCAATATCAGCATCAGCCCAATATCAGCATCAGCCCAATATCAGCATCAGCCCAATATCAGCATCAGCCCAATATCAGCATCAGCCCAATATCAGCATCAGCCCAATATCAGCATCAGCCCAATATCAGCATCAGCCCAATATCAGCATCAGCCCAATATCAGCATCAGCCCAATATCAGCATCAGCCCTAGACACTCTGCAGGCCTATAAGCTTGGCTGGGGGCAGAGAAGCAGCCCAATATGATATAATATCAGCTGATGCTGATATTGGGCTGATGCTGATATTGGGCTGATGCTGATATTGGGCTGATGCTGATATTGGGCTGATGCTGATATTGGGCTGATGCTGATATTGGGCTGATGCTGATATTGGGCTGATGCTGATATTGGGCTGATGCTGATATTGGGCTGATGCTGATATTGGGCTGATGCTGATATTGGGCTGATGCTGATATTGGGCTGATGCTGATATTGGGCTGATGCTGATATTGGGCTGATGCTGATACTGGGCTGATGCTGATATTGGGCTGATGCTGATATTGGGCTGATGCTGATATTGGGCTGATGCTGATATTGGGCTGATGCTGATATTGGGCTGATGCTGATATTGGGCTGATGCTGATATTGGGCTGATGCTGATATTGGGCTGATGCTGATATTGGGCTGATGCTGATATTGGGCTGATGCTGATATTGGGCTGATGCTGATATTGGGCTGATGCTGATATTGGGCTGATGCTGATATTGGGCTGATGCTGATATTGGGCTGATGCTGATATTGGGCTGATGCTGATATTGGGCTGATGCTGATATTGGGCTGATGCTGATATTGGGCTGATGCTGATATTGGGCTGATGCTGATATTGGGCTGATGCTGATATTGGGCTGATGCTGATATTGGGCTGATGCTGATATTGGGCTGATGCTGATATTGGGCTGATGCTGATATTGGGCTGATGCTGATATTGGGCTGATGCTGATATTGGGCTGATGCTGATATTGGGCTGATGCTGATATTGGGCTGATGCTGATATTGGGCTGATGCTGATATTGGGCTGATGCTGATATTGGGCTGATGCTGATATTGGGCTGATGCTGATATTGGGCTGATGCTGATATTGGGCTGATGCTGATATTGGGCTGATGCTGATATTGGGCTGATGCTGATATTGGGCTGATGCTGATATTGGGCTGATGCTGATATTGGGCTGATGCTGATATTGGGCTGATGCTGATATTGGGCTGATGCTGATATTGGGCTGATGCTGATATTGGGCTGATGCTGATATTGGGCTGATGCTGATATTGGGCTGATGCTGATATTGGGGCTGATGCTGATATTGGGCTGATGCTGATATTGGGCTGATGCTGATATTGGGCTGATGCTGATATTGGCTGATGCTGATATTGGGCTGATGCTGATATTGGGCTGATGCTGATATTGGGCTGATGCTGATATTGGGCTGATGCTGATATTGGGCTGATGCTGATATTGGGCTGATGCTGATATTGGGCTGATTGCTGATATTGGGCTGATGCTGATATTGGCTGATGCTGATATTGGGCTGATGCTGATATTGGGCTGATGCTGATATTGGGCTGATGCTGATATTGGGCTGATGCTGATATTGGGCTGATGCTGATATTGGGCTGATGCTGATATTGGGCTGATGCTGATATTGGCTGATGCTGAATGATGCTGATCATTGGGCTGATGCTGATATTGGGCTGATATTGATATTGGGCTGATATTGATATTGGGCTGATATAGGCCTGCAGAGTGTCTAGTTTTGAAGATACAGACTCTGCTAAGCAAAAGTGAACAGGGCCAAACTGGGCTTATTTCGCTGTGAAAGTGACATTTAGGCACGGACTTGGAAAACCTTGTCTGAACCCCTCCATCCTTCCTGTAGCTGCTCAGACTCTGCTTCTCTGCCCCCAGCCAAGCTTATAGGCCTGCAGAGTGTCTAGTTTTGAAGATACAGACTCTGCTAAGCAAAAGTGAACAGGGCCCAAACTGGGCTTATTTCGCTGTGAAAGTGACATTTAGGCACGGAGTTGGAAAACCTTGTCTGAACCCCTCCATCCTTCCTGTAGCTGCTCAGACTCTGCTTCTCTGCCCCCAGCCAAGCTTATAGGCCTGCAGAGTGTCTAGTTTTGAAGATACAGACTCTGCTAAGCAAAAGTGAACAGGGCCAAACTGGGCTTATTTCGCTGTGAAAGTGACATTTAGGCACGGAGTTGGAAAACCTTGTCTGAACCCCTCCATCCTTCCTGTAGCTGCTCAGACTCTGCTTCTCTGCCCCCAGCCAAGCTTATAGGCCTGCAGAGTGTCTAGTTTTGAAGATACAGACTCTGCTAAGCAAAAGTGAACAGGGCCAAACTGGGCTTATTTCGCTGTGAAAGTGACATTTAGGCACGGAGTTGGAAAACCTTGTCTGAACCCCTCCATCCTTCCTGTAGCTGCTCAGACTCTGCTTCTCTGCCCCCAGCCAAGCTTATAGGCCTGCAGAGTGTCTAGTTTTGAAGATACAGACTCTGCTAAGCAAAAGTGAACAGGGCCAAACTGGGCTTATTTCGCTGTGAAAGTGACATTTAGGCACGGAGTTGGAAAACCTTGTCTGAACCCCTCCATCCTTCCTGTAGCTGCTCAGACTCTGCTTCTCTGCCCCCAGCCAAGCTTATAGGCCTGCAGAGTGTCTAGTTTTTGAAGATACAGACTCTGCTAAGCAAAAGTGAACAGGGCCAAACTGGGCTTATTTCGCTGTGAAAGTGACATTTAGGCACGGAGTTGGAAAACCTTGTCTGAACCCCTCCATCCTTCCTGTAGCTGCTCAG